>NC_048226.1:6478546-6565573 GCF_002007445.2 Ailuropoda melanoleuca
CGGGGGGGGGCAGCTGGCCCAGGGGAGGAGTCGGGGAGGTGGGCAGAGAGAAAGCACAGCAGTTGGCTCTAAAAGGCAGCAGGGGCTTCTGTCTGTCCAAGAGGATGCCCGGGGCTGGGCAGGATGCACGGCTCCTCCCTGTGGTCCCCTCACGCTCATGCTTCTGGGAGGTTGGGTGCTGATCCTGGTGATGAAGCCTCTTGCTGGCAGGGTGTGCTGAGCCCCTGGGCATGAAGGACGGCACCATCCCTGATAAGCGGATCACGGCCTCCAGCATCTACAGGACCTGGGGCCTGAACGCCTTCAGCTGGTATCCCTTCTATGCGCGGCTGGACAAGCAGGGCAAGTTCAACGCCTGGACCGCCCAGACCAATGATGCCTCTGAATGGCTGCAGGTGGGTCGGATGCGGGGCTTCGGGGCTTTGAGGCGGGTTGGGTGGGAGCCACGGGGCTGCTGATCTTTGACCTCCACCCAGCAGGGGCTCCTGTGCCCCAACAGGGAGTGTCTGAAAAGCCTTGTTGTTCTTCAGCTTTGTTTTTTCTCCTCCCACGTGCCCCACCTTCTCCTGATTCTGCAACTGGGGAGGGGGAGGGTGGGGGAACTCAGGGCTGTTTCCACCAAGACAAGGCGGAGAAAGGGGTGTGTGTGTGTAGCGGTTGAGCCATCAGCACCAGCTGCCACAGGGTGACAAGGCTGGCCCGGTGTCTGAGAATACACCATGGGAGAGCCCTTGGATTTCATGAAATTGGGAACCAGGAGAGTCATAGAAAATCGGTGTGTCTGCTGATCTCGTAGATGAGGGAACCGTGCTGGCAGGGTGAGGATTTGCCTGGGCCTCACCTGCTCGTTGGCATAAAGTCAGGTGTGCAAGCCGGGTCTTGGGACTGCCTGTCCAGGGCAGCTGGCAGGCTCCCCAGGGTGGTAGGGACCGGGGGCAGGAGGCTTGTCTCGAGGCCCCCAGGTGGCATTAGGCTGCGGAGCCGGGTTCTGTGAGGAGCTGCCTGCATTTGGACTCCTTCGAGATTTATGCCAGGCTGCGGACAGCCCTGCAGGACACCTCGGGAGCGGCTCCAGTGTCTCTCCTGTCCTTGTTCTCATCGTACTGGGGGTGGGGTGGGGATTGGCTGCGGGTTGACCAAGGCCCAGGCTCTGTGCTCGAGCTTGACTGCAGTGAAGTGTCTGACAGAGTCTGACCAAGTAGGTGATGTGACTTATGTCCGTTGTAGAGAAGCTTGTGCCAAATGCAGTAGCTTCCCCCAAACTAGAAGTCATGCCCCAGCCTGTCTGCCTTTCCCCACCTTACTGCGGAGAACAGTCTACACAAAGGAAATGTGGTTGATTTTCCCTGTAGGTTGACCTGGGCTCCCAGAGGCGAGTGACCGGCATCATTACGCAGGGGGCCCGAGACTTTGGCCACATCCAGTACGTGGCAGCCTACAAAGTGGCCTTCAGTAACGACAGCACGAACTGGGCCGAGTACAGGGACCAGGGGGCCGTCGACACCAGGGTGAGTGTCTGGCTGGCTGACCTGTCACCCCTCCAGGGGTGCGCTTCGAGGCTGGCCGGAGGCTCTGAGGCCGGGCCGGGGGGGGTGGGGGCTGGCCCTGGGGCCCTCCTGACGCCCCCTCTGTCTCCAGATCTTCCCTGGCAACTTGGACAATAATTCGCACAAGAAGAACGTGTTCGAGATGCCCTTCGTGGCTCGCTTTGTTGTGCGCATCCTGCCTGTCGCCTGGCACAACCGCATCACCCTGCGTGTGGAGCTGCTGGGCTGTTAGTGGTCGGCCTGGCCGGAGTGACCGCAAGGGCCCTGGGGCACCTGCCCCTTACCTGGTCCTCCTGGCCTTCTGTTGGCAGGCTGCCTCCTCCACCCCACCTCCTGAGGGTTTCAGCCACCTCTCCTTCCTGCCTTCCCACCCCTCCTCCCTCCCCTCCCCTCCCACGTGGCCCTGGCACCCACCCTTCCTGCCATCCCGTTCTCTTAGGCACTGTGGGAGTTGAGTAGGTCTGGGATGGACAGGGAAGGGCAGAGTAGGGAGTGTGTGTGTGGGGGGGGTTACCTGCACCTCCCCAGATCCTGGTTCTAGTCTCTTGTGTTTTCCCGACACTCGCTCCCGCACCCCACGTTCTCACAGCCGCGGAGGAAGACCCTGAGGCGCCAGGCTGGAGATAACCGTCTCCTGTCCCTCAGCACGATGCTGCCACTCCTGCTGCTGCCACCTGACCCCCAACGTGTCCCCCCCTTATCTCCCTGGAGACCTCTCTTGACCCTTGGCCTAAAAAGAGACAGAAGGGGTGGGGCGGGCTTATGGAGATAGGGGTAGAGGTGGGTGGCCTGGGGGGTACCCTCTGTGCTGGTTCTTTACCCCAGAGTACACAGGCAGCTTCCAGAATATATTTATGTCACCCCCTGGAGCTCTTGCTGTGGTCCATCTTTGCTCCGTCCACATGGGCTTTGGGCTGGGCTGGTGCCCCTCCTCCCCCCTCAGTCCTCCCAGAGGCCAGCACGCTCGTGTCACCTGCCAGCTATGGAGAGCTTAACAGCCGGAGAAGGGAGGAGACTCCTGAGGGGTCCCACTTCCGAGTCCCCATGCCCAACCTCTTCCCCTCAGTTCTCCACCCCCAGACTCATCCATGCAGCCCTGGGGCCCATAGCTGCTGCCCGGTGAGGGGCTCAGGGGGCGCCTGGCACAGAGGCTGTCTCCATGAATGCCTCTGCCCTCTTCCCACACCAGCACCATGTTGCTTAGGCTGTTGGTTTTCCCCTTCAGCGTTTTTCTCTGCGTCCAGAGTGGTGGGCTGCAGAAACGACTAGAAGCTCCATGAACCTGGGCTGCTTTCAGAGCTGTGGGAGGCTCCGGGGTGGGGTGCAGGGTGGGAAGGAAGCGACCAGGGCTCTGCCGAGTGGTCACAAGGCCTCCTGGCTGACCACACCGGTTCCTGGGGGGCTGCTGGCAGGGCGGAAGGGTTGTGGGGCTCGGAAAGCTCCAGGGGTACCTTTCTGCCCTCAGCACCTTGCCCCCTGGAGTGGCCGTCAGGAAATAGCCAGTGGGGGGACAGTGCAGGCCAGTGCCCTGGTGATCTGGGAAGGGGACCAGCAGGTGGAGGAGGGACTGTCTAGCTGGGAAACCACCCTAGTAGCCCAGGCCTTGGGACACAAGGTGAATTTTCTGGAACAAACTTTGGGAGCCCTGCAGTGATACACAGAGGCGCCTCTTGGCAGCAGATCCAGGCCACGTGGCTGCCAAAGGGAGGGTGTGGCTTTGCTGGAACTCAGGAAAATTAGTCTGGAAGTGGCTCCTTCCTGAGAGCTGCCCTTGCCAGGGATTCTTAGTGGGGTAGGGACAGAACGAAAGGCCCGGCTGTGGTCTCTGAGTAAACTGGGGATTGGGTCTCCCTGGGGGATCTTTCGGCTCACTCCTTCCTGTTTCAGAGATCTTTCTGTGGAACTGCATGGATTGTGTCTGGGGTCAGTCTTTCTGGGGGGGGGGGGTTGCTGGTCTCCGGACTCCCTTTTGGGAGCATTTCCTAGCCACAACCTTGTTCTGGCCTCTCCTGGGGACTAGCAGACAGTGGCAGAAGCCGCTTTCTCCTGCACCTGTGCTCTGGGATGGCTCCCCACCCCCCATAATGAACTGCACTCGGGGCCTTGCTAGAACCCAAGGAGTCCCACTTATATAAGGGGAAACAGAGCTTCACTCCTATCTGTCCACAATCTCTGTTGTGGCTTTGAGTGTTTGCTGCGGGCCCGTCTCATCGGCTGTAGTCCCGGGTCCCCACTGGGCCCAGGAGCCCTGAGGCCACTCTGGAATGGCCTAAGCCACACAGGCCCTTCTGCTCATCTCTGTGACCTTGGATGAGTTGGCCATAGTCTTCTGAAAGTCCGCCTCCGGGGAGCCTGGGGCCCTCACTGCTGACCCTCCCCCTGGGCAGCCTCCCCCACTCCCACACGCTTTCACCATCTTCTCCCCCAAATTTGCTTTTTTGTTCCTGTCTGGGGAGCCAGTACTGAGTTTCCACCTGCTGGAGCATGAAACTTGGGTTGCTGGAGCAAAGCTGCCCTGCCCTGTGGTCCCTCTCCCTTCCCATGTGGCTCTCAGCCCTAGAACCCCTCCACCCACCTCTCCCAGGAGTCTGGTCTGTCTGTCTCTGGTTTAAATGGGGCGGAGTGATGAGTTCAAGGTCTCAGGTTGGAAAACCTGAGTTCACATCTTGGTTCCAAGCGGCCTTGGGCAATTTACTCTCTGGGCCCCAATTCCTTCATCTGTAAAACGGAAATAACAGGACCGGCTCCGTGGCCTTGTGGAGACTAATGAAGAGGCCCGGATGCAAAGCCTGGCTCGTTGGAGGCCACAACCACGGGTCCCGTCATCATCAGAGATGCTTGCAAGAGTTTCCTAGGTAGTACTTGAGTCTTCTTCAGTCCATCGCCACGCGGATGTCAGTCTGTCCTCTCCATGGAGGACCTGCACTGGCTCCGACGCCTGGTGTTTGCTTCGGCCACAGTGTACCTTCTAGTTCCCTGCAGCTCTTTGTGCTGTGATGTGCTCCTGGCTCTTCTGTAACACACACACACACGCATATGCACACACATGCATTCAGGCTTTTTGAAGCGTGTTTAGGAATAGACTGCACTCAGTGACCTGTGACCCTTCTCCCAGCCAGGGTTGTAGGACCTCTAGGCTCTTCTGCTGAGGCAAACTGTCCAGCCCAGGACTCCTGTTGACCAGGGTGGACACAAAACACCCTGTCCAAATGGAAGTCCTGGGAGGTGGTGTCTGCCTGATGGCTGGACAGACAGATGTTAGGAATCTAAGGGAGGGCCCTGTTCCTGTTGGAGTACCAGTTAGAAGCCTGGTTGCCCCTGCTGGCTGCTGGGAGCACCCCTCACTTTGCCTTCCCTTCCCCCCAGACCACTGCTTCAAGCCCTTCCTACTAGGGTCAGCGTCCTTGTGCGTGACTGAGTTAACAGTCGTCCTGGGAATTTCATGATGGCTAAACTCACGGGCAGGAGTGCCCCCTTGCCTTATGCAGGGGGTAAACGTACAGAACGTTTACCCTTCCTGCTCCAGAAAATGGGGGGGGAAGCCATAGCCCACCTGCAGAGTGCTGGAGAGGGGCTCCCCGTTTAGTCCCACCGTTTTTGGTAAACGAGTGCTCTAATGGGATCCTCAGTAACGCACCTCTTCCATCTCCCACTCACCCCTCTCCAAGATGTGACAGCAGCTCCTGGACATTCATTCCCTTTACGGCGCCGCTAGCATCTCAGAGTTGGAGCCAAGTCGGCAGCAACTCCTCCCTTTGGGCCCAGCCCTTGGAGGGAAAGGAGCGTGTGTTCCTTTAAGGGGCTGGCCCGGCGGGAACGCGGGGGTTTGTCCGCAACCGCTTCCTCTCAGGCGATTCAAGATCCCCCAAATCCGCCCGCTTCCTAGAACCCGGACAGCCTTGGGCTGGAGGCACTCCAGCCATCCAAAGCCGCCTGGGGACGGTACGTAGCTCGGGGGTGGCCGGGCTCCTGGGGCCCCTTGCGGACCGTGTTCCCCCTCCCCGCTTTGGGTCTCCTGCGGGACCCCACGTCTCCCAGGGTAGGGTCGGGGAAGTGGGCAGGAGGAGTGCGCTGGGCACTGCGGGGCTGGGGCGGAGCTGGGGTGTGATTGCTCCTGGGGCGCGCCCCGGGCGCGAGTTCGGGGGTGGGGGGAGCAGCGCCGGGGCGCGGGCAGACTTGCGCGGGACCCCTGGGCGCGCCATCGGGAGGCACATCCCCAGCGAAATCCGATGCCGCTGAGACCACCGCCAGGTCCAGCGGCTTTGCCAGCGGGGCCCGCCGGATCCCTGCCCGTCTCGTGCAGTCTGGGTCCTGCAGCCTCCGGCACGGTGCGCGACGCGCCGCGCTCTGCCCCGCGGCATGTGTAGGGTGCTCTAGGGTCCACGGGAGCCAGGGGATGGGAGGGGTTTGGGGACATTCCGCGGGGCGGCGGGCGGGCCGACCTGCGCCTCTTGGTCTCTGCCGCCCCCTCGGCGGTCCCAGGGAAAGCGCAAAGGATGCCCGTGGGTTTCAGGCCTCGGTTCGGGGGGTTTCTGCCTTAGGCAGCGCGACCAGAGGCGCAGAGGGAGGGCGGCGAGCAGCGCCCTGGGTAGGAGATGGGGTCGCTCAGGGAGGCATTTAGGGCCGGTGGGCGGCCAGGAAGGAAACAGAGCGGGCGCTTGGACCCAGCTCTGTCACCAACTCGCAGGGAGGCCCCAGCAGTCTGTGTGACCCGGCCTGGACCGCCTAGCGCCGGGTGCCCAGCGCTGACCCCCGGGAGTGCCTCTGCTCTCTGCAGCAGGGGGAGGTGATTGAGAAGCGCCCTGGCCTCCCTCCCGCAGCCCTGCGTGGGCCAGCGGGCTGGGAATGCTGGTAGGAAACACCTCCAGCTTCCACTTTCCGGGGGCCGCAGGTTTCAAAGGCCCCTGTAAGCCTTGTCTAAGCAGGGGGCACCGAAGTCAAAATTCTCCTCGGGAGCCGGGGCTTGTGGAAACCTGGAGGGCAATGCTGCCCCCTGCTTGTGGATGGGGAACTCTACTTTCCGCCGCACAAGTGAGAGCTTGGGGGGGGGCCCATCGTCCTTCCATGTAGGGGTTCCCCTTACTCTGCTGTGGGGAGGGGTCCCGAGCAAAGTGGTGCTGGGAAATGCAAAGGATGGGCGGTCAGGAGACTTGAATTTTCTCTAACCTCTGCCTGTTTACCAAAGATAAAGCCTTGGATACTAACTCACCTCCGTGGCCTTGGCCTCCGTTTCCCCAACTGTAAGGAGAAGGCAATGGTGGCTGCTTTCTCTCTTTGGCAGTGAGAGGGGAGAAAGATTCACCGAAATAAGGGGAGGCTGCACTTTTTACAATAGTAATAACGGCTTATATTTTGTGAGTGCCTGCCCTCCTGCCAGGCAGCTAAGGGCTCTGCAGAAGGTCTCTCCCTTCCTTTTTACAGAACTCTTTTCTGGTTAGAATTATTGTGACCCCCATCTTACAGATGAGGAAAGCGAAGCTCAGTGACTTGCCCGCTGATATACTGTTAGTTACTGGGGGAACCCAAACCGAATCCCCGTGGCCTGTCTGACTATAGAACCCGAAATCTGCCACTCTGCTCTTCTGCCAATACATATTAGCACCTGTTTGGGGAGCATCTGCTATGTGTTGGAGGTGGACATAATTCACCTTATATGATCCTCAGCCCTAGAGTGAGGTTCTAGTGTCCATCCTTCCCCCTCCTCCCCAGACGAGGTCATGGAGGCACAGAGAGGTTGAGTAACTTGATCATGGTCACTCAGCAGGGTGCAGCTGTGTCTTTGCCCAGGCAAAGCTCCAGCTGATTTGGGCAGCCTCCTACAGCCCCCAGGGTAGCCAGGGTCAGGAGCCCAGGCATTGCTTGCCTGAGTGGTAGTGGTTGGCATTTGCCGAACATTCAGGGTGGTCATTGTCTTCAACCCCTGAGCTTCCCTATTAGTCTGCTCAGGAGACCAGGAAACTTCTGTTCCGAGAAGTGGTCAGCCAGCTGGCAGGTGGCAAGTCTAGCTGGACGCCTCAGGCTTTGTGGGCTGCACTCCTGTCAGAGAGGGCTGGGAGAGGAGGGCCAGTTTCCACCTGGGTGGGAGCTCCTGGACACAGGGCTGGTCTTTTCTTCAGAACTCACTTTGTTTTTCTTGGCATCCCTCCCCTCATTCTCAGGTTGCATGACTGCTGGGGATAGCATCCAGCAAAGAGAGGTGTCGACCAGATCACACCTCTCCATTTGTGGGAGGGGTTTGTTGGTCTAAGTAGGGTCCACCCCAAGGTGGGGCTCTAACTCCTGACCCTGAGATCAAGAGCCCCACGCTTCACTGACTGAGCCAGCGGGGCGCCCCTCGCAGTAGTGTTAATAAACCGGAGAGTAGACCCAGGTGGGTGTCCAGAGTGGAGAGGGGCCGAAAGTGATGGAGAACTAGGGCTATCTTGGGGTACCTGGGGGGGCTCAGTCGATTAAATGTCTGCCTTCAGCTCAGGTCATTATCTCAGGGTCCTGGGATTGAGCCCTGCACCAGGCTCCCTGCTCAGTGTACAGTTTGCTTGTCCCTCTCCTTTCCCCCCACTCGTGCTCTCTAATAAATAAAATCTTTAAAAAAAAAAAAAAAGCAAGAACTAGGGCTGCCTTTCGCTGGACAGGAGAAGCCAGGAGGAGGACATGCCCTGGAGCTAAGGGAGCAAGATCGCCAGAACGGTTCTTTTAGAATGTAAATCAGATTCCGGGCCACCCTTCCCTGAAAACCCTTCAGTGTCTTCTGTTCAGTGCTGCACCTGGTCCTGTGCCTGCAGCCTGGACATCATTTCCTGCCTCCCTCCCTCTTCCTCCTCATTGGACTTGAAGCCGTTCCCACCTTTGCAGTTGCTGTTTCCCCAGGATTCTCAAAGCTCACACCCTCAGTTGGTCCCCTTCTCAGGGAGGTCTTCCAGATCCACCCTGTCTCTGGGAGCACCCCTCCCTTGCTTCAGCCTCTTGCAACATCCTCTCTCACTTGCAACACTTTGACCACACGATGTCCCATATCCTATTTGCTGTCCGTTTCCCTCCCTGGAATGGGAACTCTGGCAACTCCTGATTTGCGTCCCGCACGAGAACTATGCCTGGCCCGTGGCGGATGCAGGATAAATTCTCGCTGAGTGAATGAGGCCACATTCCAGCTCCTTCATTTCTTTCTTTTTTTTTCTTCTTTTTAAGATTTTATTTATTTGAGATAGATTTATTAGATTTATTATTAGATTTATTAGATTTATTTATTTGAGACAGAGACAGCCAGCAAGAGAGGGAACACAAGCAGGGGAAGTGGGAGAGGAAGAAGCAGGCTTCCAATGGAGGAGCCTGATGTGGGGCTGGATCCCAGAACTCTGGGATCACGCCCTGAGCCGAAGGCAGACGCTTAATGACTGCGCCACCCAGGTGCCCCCCTTCATCTATTTCCTGGGTAACCTTAGCCATGCAACTTAGCATTTCTTTTCTTCTTAAAGATTTTATTTATTTTTTGAGAAAGCGTTCCTGAGTGGGGGGAGGGGCAGAGGGAGAGAACCTCAAGCAGACTCCCCGCTGAGTGCGGAGTTGGACACAGGGTTCGATCCCGTGACTTGGAAATCACGACCTGAGCTGAAACCGAGGGTTGGCCATCCCACCGATTGAGCCACCCAGGCACCCCCGCAACTTAGCGTTTCTGAGCCTCATTTTCCTTGTTTGTACAAGGGGGATAAAAATTCTGACGTTGTGAAACCCGCAGACAATGACATCGTGCAAGTGCATGGATAAGCGGAAGGCAGGCCTTCTCTAGGTCAGATCCTTATGGGGTTTGGCTGAAGAGTTTACAAGAGAGTCCTGCCGCTGTGGTCTCAGCCACGTGAACTTCGGATGCTGGCTTCATGTCTTTGTGCCTCTGTTTACCTGTGGATTAATTGGGGAGAATTAAATTCTTGATGACTGGGGTGGGAGGGGTTCTTGGAAGGGTCAGGGGAGCTGCTAGACAGGGAAGCCCTTTAAAAACAGAGGTTATGAATGTGTGCTGGGATCTTGGAGGCTGGGAAGGGGTGCCTAGCAGGTCGCTGGAGGACCCAGAAGATACTCCAGCCTTTCCTGGCTCAGTGCATGTTTCTAGACGATGAATGACCTCATCCACGATTGGTAACCGTGGGGGACTGAGGTCAGTGTATCATGGAATGGCATTAGACCAGTGGTGATTTTTCTCAACGTGATGACATACTGGAGTGACTGTAACAGGATTTCTCACAAGCAAAGAGCAAGCGTTAGCAAGCTATGGACTCTAAGATAAATGCTGACGGTCCTGCAGAAAAGTACACATACGAATGTCTCTTACTATCCGGTCTGTTGCTGTTGAGTGTGCAAAACTCAGGAACCAAACAGATTTGGATCATGCAGCATCCTTACCTACCAAATTGTCCCACCTCTCAGGATCCAAACTCGCACCATCTCAAGGATGCAATGGATTTGTGGAGAGAGGGGTGCCTATATGGCAGCTTCACGCAACGTTTTTGGGTAAGCGTAGGAATCAGATGATGACGTTGCAAAGCCATTTCCCTTGAGTTAAAAAAAAAAAAAAAGATTGAAAAAGATGGCTCCACCCTAGGTCAGATTCTTAATTTTGGCAAATCTGGTTTCTCTGGAATCCAAGGCCCCCAAAAACCTACATCTCAAAGGAGAAAGCCCTTGCCCGGGTGGTGAAGGCTGCGAAGGGCTGATAGGGCGTTGGTGCCAAGGTCAGTGGGGAGTTCACGGTGCTGGTGTTTTTTAGGAGGACTCTGCCTGGTTTTGTGAACACTCTGGGTACAAAGCCGCATATGTTTTGAGTTATCTGTCCCAGCCTTATTTTTCCCCTCACCTTTTTAATGGAAAAGTACACATTTTTTTCAGGCACGCAAGTATCACTTTGTGGCAGAAACACCTCCGTTTGCTCATCCCAGGGAAGCCCTTTCTCACTGGGGGGCATCGGGGCCCCGAGGAGCTGCTGTGAGGCAGGGCAGATGGGGACTGTCCAGCCCTAAGCGGCCAGAGGCTGCGGGTGCCCAGGGACACAGTGGGGCCTGTGACAACGAGGTCCGTACCAACAGCCTCTCTGTCCTCGTTCCACTTCCTTCCTGGTTCCAGACGTGGGACCTCAAGGAAGGGAAAGGAAACTCTCCTAGGAGGCCCTGCTGTGTGCCAGGCCCTGAGCTGTGTGCTTGGCACATCACCTCCCTGAATTTGACATGGCCGTTCCGGGCTTTGGAGCTGGAGTGGGTTTAGATCCCAACTCTGCCATGTCCTCGCTGGATGACCTTGGGCCGATGATTTAATCTCCCTGTGCTTTGGTCTTCCCAGCTGTAAAATAAGGCTACTGAGAGGTTCCACCTGCAGGGCTTGTGGTCAGGAGTCAGTGAGCTCGTAAGTGCTCGTTAAACTCAGCCGTTAGTATTTTTGTGCCAATGAGACCAGTCCAAGTGAGGCTCCCCAGCTGGGTTCACAAAGAGACCCAAACGGGGCGGCTTAAGAACGCTAGGACTTTGTTTCTCTCATGGTACAGTGCAGATGGGGGAGGTCCAGGGCTGGTGGGACATCTGTGAGACTAAGGTGACGCCTCTGGTCACCAGCAAGTGGAGGGAAGGAATCCCAGGAAACGGTATCCCTAACTGACCCAAGAGCTTCGTGGGGCGCGTGTTATCGCTGCCAGTGTCCAGCACGGAGCCCCAGGGCCCCTCCTCGCTGCAGAGGGAGGCAGGAATTACAGCTTTCTGCTGGCCGGTCATCACCTCTTTAGAACCACGTTAGTGTAGGAGAGAAATAGAACACTCGGGTGAAACATAGGTCAGGGGATTTTAATGAAGTTCATTCCACAAGTGAGGAAACCTGGCTGGAATCACACAGCTTGTAAGTAGTGGAGATGGGGTTTGAACCCAGATCCTCCTACCCCCAAACCTGTTAGGTTGCCCAGATTTAAGTGAGGCTTTATGGGGGTCACCTGGGGATGCTGCTTAGTCAAGAAGCGAGACCTCAGAAGGGCAGTGTCCTGCCATGCTCGGCACAGACGGCGGCTGTGGGCCTCAGGATCTTCGCAAAGGGGTCTAGGAGGGCAGTGGATTCTGCCAGCTTCCTCCACATTTGCTCCTTCCTTTCCAGCAAGGGCTCCTAACTGTTCTGAAAACAAGAAGATTCCCTGCTCAACCCCACTGCCCTTCCTTACAGATTCCATGCTTTCCTTTTTCTTTTTAAAGATTTTTATGAGAGAGAGAGAGCGCGCGCGCATGCACATGAGCCAGGGCGGGGGGGGGGTAGGTAGAGGGAGAAGGAAAAGCAGACCCCCCTGTCTAGCGGGAGCCTGATGTGGGGCTTGATTCCAGGACCCCAAGATCACGACCTGAGCCAAAGTCAGACACTTAACCGACTGAGCCCCCCAGGTGCCTTTCTTTTTCTTTTCCCTTCCCTCCCCTCCCTTCTCCCTCTTGCTCTTCTCTCCCATTCTGGTTTCTATACAACAGGCATTCACGGGGCCACAGCCTTACAATCATAGCAAAAGGGCAGTCCTCATGTTCTGTTTGTCCATTTTAAATTACACCCTAAGCAGTGTTTCCACATTGCTGCATGATAATCATAGTCATATTTCCAGATGCCCGCTGCGCCCTGAACTTTACTGCCCCACTGTCCCTCTTCAACACAGCCCCTGGGTGTTTGAGAGGTTCTTCTGACCCTGTGGCTCCTGTTTACAGCCGTCACTGGCACCCCAGGGCCTTCGGGACAAAGGAGAGGGAAAAGCCTCTAGGCTGAGCTAGACCCAAGGGCATCTAGACACCAGACCTGCTGACCCCTCTCACGGCCTCTCCCCTGGATCAGCTAGGATCAGCGAGGGTTTCGGGAAGAAGAATTCACCCTTGGGGTTTCCAATAAAGAGGCTCTAATTAGGAAGGAAAGGCTGGCTTCTAGAGTGGGGATGGGGGGCAATGCAGAAGGGAGAAGACAGAGAGATAAGCAATGGCAGTCTCTCCCCCCAGGCCTGGGGTGGGGTGTGGGCGGGAAGGGGAAGAAACAGTGTTACACAGCCCAGGAAAGCAGGGCTGTGGTCACCAGGGGGACGCAGCTTCTCCTTCCTCCCGCCCCCATCCTGTGGGTGCCTCCCATTAGAAGCCAGAGGCCAGGACGCCAGAAGCGTCCCTGGGACCAGAGCAGAGAAAAGCACATAGAGAACTTCCAGCACATTCCCAGCCCCCCACATGCTCTCTTTGGCCTCTGGGCCTTTGCATTTGCTGGTCCCCTGCTTGGCCCACCCCAGTGCCCTTTCCACCCGGCTAACCCCTGTGTTTTCAGTCTTGTTTCCTGCTCCTTTTCTCCACCCCACCTCTGTACTCCCCACACAGAGTCGTGATTCTACACCCTCTCTGCGTTCCTCCAAGGCTGCCGAACTTTTAAATCCTTAAGGGCTCAGCAAATGGCAATGAGCAGGGCGGGGGGTGGGGCAAAGGTGAGGGGGAGGTGAGTGAGGCATTAGCCTTGGGAGCCAAATACACGAGGGGAGGAGGGGGTGTGTGCACCAAAAAAACTCAATCATCAAGATATAATATTCAAATGCAATATTTAAAAAAACCAAATAAACGCACTACAGCCCAAGGGCTAGCTGCCTATTTTATTTGTGTGTCCACAGAAACTGGAACGGCCCCCAGAAGTGCTCTAAGCACGGCATTTAACATTTTTTTTGACCTTGACTCAGGATAAATCAATCTGTGAACTCCCGGTCACCCCCGTAGACCTCTTTAGACCTCTCGGGACTGAAACAAGCTCAACAATGCAGGCCTCCTCTCACTAAACATGAATACACCCTGAGATTTTCTAGTCTAGTCTAGTCTCTTCCGTGTCATTAAGAAAATGCTCACAATCTTTCAAATTCAAACGTGCCGTCTGAAAACTGTCGATACTGCCTTATCACCCTGTGTAATTTTCTCCGAGGACATCGTGCCTCCTCCTAACTCCTCCCTCGGCTTTGTTGGCTCGCTTCTGGCCCATCTTGCCTGTGGGGTGCGGTCCCCCGAGGGCAGGACCTGGGCTGGCTCCCCTCTGTCTCCTCTGCTCTGAGATCGGGGCCTGCGGGAGGGGGGTGGCGTGCAGAAGATGCTATGTAATGACCTGTTGAGTGAGTGAGTGGGTGCTGGAACCCAAGGGCCCCCGGCCTCCCTGCAGCAGGCTTCTCTCACTGGCTTGCTTTTCTTCTCTTCCCAGCCTGCCCCAGGCTCCCGTCTTGCCCCGGACACCCTGGCGCTGCAGCTGTGCCTGGCGCCATGGGCCCGCTGCTGCTGGTCCTGCTGTACCCCCTGCCCTGCGTCTCTGGGCTGCCTTTCTACAACGGCTTCTACTACTCCAACAATCCCAACGGCTGGAACCTGGGCAACGGCCACGGTGAAGGTGGGCGGCCTCCTGGCTCTGGCTTTATGCTCCGCGGGGTGACCAGGACCTCGCCCGGCTCCTGCTCTGATATGCAGGCTCCAGGCCGGGACAGGGGACAGACAGGGCATGGAGCCAGCAGCCCCTTCCCTACCTGGGCCCTTGCAACGGACTGGGCTCATTTCTGAGATGAGTGCAAGGGATGGTTCAGTTACTCAGCGTTTGCTAGTCTCCGGGGCTTGGAGTGGTCAGAGCCAGAGGCACATAAAGACAACCAGCTGTGCACTTAGGGACACTCCCAGAGCCCTGCCAGTTTTCCAAGATCCAGCTGCAGTGGGACCTCCCCGGTGTCCCCAGTGGAAAGGGGGTTTGGGATTAGACAGATGAGTTTGAATCTTAATTTTGCCACTTAGTAGCTGCGTGGCTTTGGGCAGGTGACTTGGGGGGGAGGGGCAGAAGGACAGAGAGAATCTTAAGCAGGCTCCATGCTCAGCATCGAGCCCGACTCAGGGTTGGATCTCAAGACCCTGAGATCATGACCTCAGCCGAAATCAGGAGTTGGATGCTTAACCGACTGAGCCACCCAGGCGCCTCTGGGCAGGTGACTTTGTAGTTAGCAGTTGTGCACCCACTATGCGTCAGGCACGCTTCTAGGTGCCTTCCGTACGTTGTCTCATACGATCCTTGTAAAAGCCCTGGCACACAGGCAAGGTTCACAACCAGCACAATGAGGACACCCACCAGGCCACGCTGGTGGCAGCCACCCCTGCAGCCCCGAAAGCAGATACTATGGATTATTTCAGTTCATGGATGAGGAACCCGAAGCTCGGAGTTGAGCCAGCCTCCCAGGGTGCACAGATCATAAGAACCTGTGCTGAGATTTGTTTGTGGCCGGACTGAGAATGCAGCCCACCTGGCCATGACACGAGCCTCCCTCAGGCTCTCGGGAAGAAGGTGTTCCTTGCCTCTCCCGGTGTCCCGTGGCTACTGATGGACCTGAGTCGCTCCCATCTGCCTCTGGGGTCACATCTCCCTCGGCCCCCTCACTAAGAAGATACGTGTGACTGCAATCCTTAATTTAGTCCCCTCTCTCTGCCATAGAAGGCAACTTCCTAGGGGGCCAGGGATTAGGACCTGGCTCTCTTGGGGTGCCCTTATTTGGCCTCCCACCTTCCTTTCCCCCCAGAATTTGTTTTGTTAGACACTCACGACTTCAATGAGTTTCACAGAAACTTAAAGACTTAAACTTTCTACCCATAGTGTCACCACTTTCCCTTCAGTCCCTGAATACGTGCGAGCAAAATCACAAATGATCCCCCCCACCTGGGGGAACCATTGCCAACATGTCAGGTGGGGCCCTCCAGCCTTTGATAGAGGGGGCTCTCCCTGTCACTTCACAGAATACAGTTTTTCCCAAGGTCACTGAGTAGGTATCTAGCTGCCAGGTTCTTTTACTCGTCTGTATAGTGTTGGTCATATGAAGGCGTTAGGATTTAGCCCAATATTCTCATTGTCTTCGGGGTAAAGCTTCAAACACAGCTTTACGAACGAGGATCGGGGGGAAAACAAAGGACGTCGTAGCCACTCCATGATAGTCCTGCCTCACGTCTGTTGAGCTTTTTCCAGACGTCCCACCTTACCTGATTTGAGCTGCAGCACAGCCCACTGTGGCTACCGATGGGACCCCATTCTACAAAAAAGGAAAGTGGTTTGGAGAGTCAGCCGATTTCTCTAGTCTCGACTAGACTTGCAGAAAGTTGGAGCCAAGATTCCAGCTTATCTGACTCCAGGCCTGTGGTCCCAAACCTCTGTGCCTACTGCCTGTCCAGAACAGCCTTCTCCAACTTCAGTGACCGGCAACGTCACCTGGAAAGCCGTTCAAACACTGATCACGGGGCTTTACCCCCAGAGTTTTTGATTCAGGGGGTCTGGGGTGGGGCCTGGGAGTTTGCATTTCTGACAAGTTCCCAGTGATGCTGCTGCTGGCTCAGGGACCCCCGTTTGAGAACCACGGCACCAGAGCACCTGGCTTTTTCAGCATGGAGCCCCAGCAGGGAGCCTCCTGTTTGCTGCTTACCCTGGAGAACTGTCCTCCCCTACCCTGTGTCCCTCCAAGGGTCTAAGTCCGGGCCCAAGAGCATGAGGTAGTAAGACCTGTGTCCGGGGTCTCAAGTTACAGATGAGCCAGCCTTAGCCATACCTGGTTCTTGGTGCCACTGTGGGGGGCTCTGTGTTTATTTGTACCCGGGAGCCCTGCGTGTATATAGTCTCGTGTAGAAATCCTCACCTCATCTCACCTGCGTTTCTAGGTATTCGGGGAGCATCAGGGGGAACGGTTGGACAGAAAGGGCAAGCTGTGCTCTCCCGTGGCAGCGTGGTAGGGAAGGACCCTCGGGGAGAGCTGAGTCCTAGCCCGCCACCTGCTAAGCGAGAAGCCTGCCACATCAGGTCGCTTCTTATGCACAACAAACTGAATGGCTTAAGACAAACAGCATTTTTGGTGTTTTTTGGTTTTGTTTTGTTTGTTTTGTTGTTTGGCTTGTGATTCCACGGGTCAGCATTCTGGGGCTGCCTTCCACGTCCTTGGTCCTGGCTGTGCTCACTCAGTTGATGGTGCCTGCGGCCAGTAGGACGGGTCAGCTGGGGGCTGGTCTGCCCAGGATGGCCCCAGCTGCGAGGGCTTGTCTCTGGTCCCTGTGGGCTCTCCTTCTCCAGCACGTGAGCCCAGGCTCATTGTCGTGGGGGCTGGCAAGCTTCCGGGAAAGAGTGGACCCAGACTCCAAGCAGGCACAGGGGAAGAGTCACTTCTGTCATGTTCATGTGGTCAAAGCAAGTGGCAGGGCCAGCGCGGATTCAAGGGGGAGGGGAAATAGTGTCCCCTCTGGATAGGAGATGCAAGGTCACGATGCAGAGCGTGTGGATACAGACAGGGGTGCAGCATATGGCCGTTCTTGCAATGGGTAACTTCTGAGCCTGGCGGGGGCTAGGGATGAGCTGGGGGTGGCCCTTGCAGGGGCACAGATGCGCTGGAACACGCCCCCATCAGCATCCTACCTCTCTCCCAGGCATCTTCAATGGGGTGAAGCTGGTGGTAGAGACGCCCGAGGAGACCCTGTTCTCCCACCGAGGGGCCAACGCGACCCTGCCCTGCCGCTACCACTACGAGCCGGCCCTGCTGTCCCCGAGGCCCGTGCGCGTCAAATGGTGGAAGCTGTCGGAGAATGGGGCCCCAGAGCAGGACGTGCTGGTGGCCATCGGGCGGAGGCACCGCTCCTTCGGAGACTACCGGGGCCGGGTGCGCCTGCGGCGGGACGAGGAGCGCCAAGTGTCGCTGCAGATCCGCGACTTGCGGCTGGAGGACTCCGGGCGTTACCGCTGTGAGGTCATTGATGGGCTGGAGGACGAGAGCGGCCTGGTGGAGCTGGAGCTGCGGGGTGAGGCCCCAGTGGGCGGGGGCACATGGGGGCCTGGGCCACGGGGAGAGAGGGTCCCGAGAAACTTTCTAGACCTCTGTGCTTTTGACAGCCATGCAGTCCTCAAAACCACCCCACGGGGAAACTACTGTTCTCATCGCCCCCATTTTACAGATGAGGAAACAGAGGCACAGGGAGGTCAAGTAACTTCCCTAAGGTCACACTGCCCATAGATGGCAGACTAGGAATTTGACCCCAGGTAGTCGGGCTCCAGGACCCACTACTCCCTCTGTCTCACACCTTGTTCAGAGCAAGGAAAACAGGAGCTGAGACTCCGGCGGGGTTGGCGGCGGCACAAACCAACTGTGCGTGGCAGGAGTGGTGGGCACTGGGGCACGCGGCTGAGCCATCGTCCTGGCCCAAAGGAGTGCCCTGCTCAGGCCCAGAAGCAGACCCCACGCAGCGAGGTTTTCTGATTTGACAAGAGAAGCATATACTTTTATGTGAAATCTCTGGATTTTTCTGTAAAAATCTTCTAATGAAAAAAACAGCAACAGTCAACTCAGTGTTGTCTAAACCACCAGGGCCTGCGCTCCAGACCTTGTGTGTGGGCTCCCGGGGACAATCGCTAGGGACTGTTACCTCCTCTGTGTCTAGGACAGGCTCTGTGTTCTCATACCTCCCCTACCTGCAAGGGAGGCAGCTGGGATGCGTAGAGAGGACCATGTCCTGGCTCCACACCCACCCCAGCTGGGCTGCCCGGGGAAGACACCTCATTCCCTCGGAGCTCCTGTCCCCTGCCGTGTGAAATGAGGGCCTCGTCTGCCTCCTTGTGAGGAGATGAGGATAAAAGGCAAGTCAGGGACCTTTGCCATCAGCATCCACCTGTCTAGTCCAGATGGCGGCCAGAGGGGTCACAGTCCTCATCCCTGATGTTGGGTATGACGGGGATGGGAGGGTGCCTGTGTGGTCAGGTGAGAGCCCTCTATCAGGTCACACAGATGGCTCGCTGTGTCCTCACATTGTGGAAGGAGTGAGCGACCTCTGCGGGAGACGCTAATCTCATTCACAAGAGTGCCACCCTCGCGACCTAAGTACCTCCTAAAAGTCCCACCTCCACAGACCGTCCGTCACATTAGTTCAACACCAATTAGGGGGGCACACTGAGACCACGGCACTGGGTTCTTGCAACAGCCCTGTGAATTCGGGGGTGTTCCCATTCTGTAGTTGGGGACATTAATTGGGTGATTCATTCATGACCTTAACATGGTTTCTGAGTGCTGCTGTGTGCCAGCCTCGTTCCAGGAGGGTGGTGGGGGCACACGTAGATTCTGCTTTGGACCCGGACAGGAGATGACAGGTTTGCTTCTGTGAGGGACTCTGTGTGTGTCTGTGTGTGTGTGTCTGTGTGTGTGTGTGTCTGTGTGTGTGTGTGTGTGTTGGGGGGAGCATCCTTCCCAGTGGCGTGGGGGGCAGGGACTGGGGTCTCCAGCCCGCTGGGCCCCTGCCCCCCCTTCAGTCCCTCCTTTCCTCCCTCCGCAGGTGTGGTCTTTCCCTACCAGCACCCCCGCGGGCGCTACCAGCTCAGCTTCCACGAGGCGCAGCGGGCATGTGTGGAGCAGGATGCGGTGGTGGCCTCCTTCGAGCAGTTGTTCCGGGCCTGGGAGGAGGGCCTGGACTGGTGCAATGCCGGCTGGCTGCAGGACGCCTCGGTGCAGTACCCCATCACGCGGGTCCGGCAGCCCTGCGGGGGCCTGGGCCTGGCGCCTGGCGTGCGCAGCTACGGCCCGCGTCACCACCGCCTGCATCGCTATGACGCCTTCTGCTTCGCTCCCGCCCTCAGGGGTGAGTGCACCGGCCCGGTGTGGGCCCGGGGCTGGGAGGCAGCTTTAGGACCCCTCTGCCCACCCTGCCGGCACCTTTATGGGGAGGTTTGGAGCGCCTGCAGGGGTGGAAGCCACGTCTGGCTGAGTTTTGAGTACTTTGCTGCGCTTCAGACATTCTTTGAGAGCCTACTGTGTGCTGGGGCCAACACTAGGTTCTGGGCATCAGAGACCAATAAAGCATGGTCTGTCCTCACAACAGGGATCATTTCACGCGAAGACAAATAAAGACAGTGATTGGTTCATTGTCTCATCCCAAACATTCAGGAAAGTATCCTGGCACATAGTAGGTACTCAGTAACAGATTTTTTAAAAAGATTTTATTTTAAAGTCATCTCTACATGCAACATGGGGCTCGAGCTCACAACCCCGAGGTCAAGAGTTGCACGCTCCACTGACTGACCCAGCCAGGCGCCCCGGGACTCAGTAAATGATGGGGTGGGCAAGAGACTCTGGCACGGCCTAGGTGGGGTGCCCACCCAGGGTGCAGTTAGGGACGGGGGAGGTGGAGTACAGACATGACAGGAGGGACCCTGGCCCTCTGGCAGGTGGGATGGAACCCTCAGAGAGGGGGTCAGAACTGGGAAGGGACCTCGCCAAAGGATGCATGGCAAGTGCCCGCAGCCCGATGGCTCCCTGGGCTCATCATTGCCAGGTCTGCTGGGTGAGGTCCGATGGGCTGCCGTTTCTGCAGGCCGCACTGTCCCCTCTGCCTGCCCCCCTCCGCTGCCCAGCCCTCACAGCCCACTTTCCCACAGGGCAGGTGTACTACCTGGAGCACCCGGAGAAGCTGACGTTGGCAGAGGCGGAGGAGGCCTGCCGGGAAGACGGCGCCCACATTGCCAAGGTGGGCCAGCTCTTTGCTGCCTGGAAGTTCCGTGGCCTGGACCGCTGCGATGCTGGCTGGCTGGCGGATGGCAGTGTCCGCTACCCTGTGGTCCACCCGCGTCCCAACTGTGGGCTCCTGGAGCCCGGTGTCCGAAGCTTCGGCTTCCCAGACCCGCAGGCCCGGGAGTACGGCGTGTATTGCTACCGTCCGCGTTAGTGCCCCGGAGTGCGCTCATCACCAGCCCGCCCCCTCCCCTCTCGTGCTGTATTTATTGAATGGTTCATGTTCCCTTGCGGGTTGGGGCAATTTTTGTATTGTTTTTATACTTCTCACGTTAAATTTTTTTTGAATTACTTTTTTTGGGGGGGTAAACCCAACATTCCAAATCCTCCCTTTGTTCAGGTGGACACCCCAAGACTCCCCCCTTTCGGGAATCCCTCTGCCCCTCTCCTCTAGGCCATTGGAGGTTCGGGGGCTGACAAGGGCTCTACCATCTCTGAACGCAGCCCCTCTCCCTGCCCCAGGGAGGCTGGTGCCCCGAACGAATAGTGACGCCTGGTGGCTGCAGCTCCCTCGGCCTGGGGCAGGGGGAGGGTATCCCCGGGGCCCTGGAGCTGGGCATTGTGGTCTCCTGCCTCCTCCTCATCCTCGGAGAAGCTGCTGGCCCACATCAGTGCGGCTGAAGAGCTGGGGCTGGAAGTAAGTCCCTAGGCTTTTGTGTGAAGTCCCAGGAAAGGGAGAAAGTTCTCTCCCCATTTTTTCCTTCTCTCTCCAAAGAGTCTGTATTTTGTTCTCCTTTTTCCCCTGCTCAGGGAGCGGCCCTCAGGTGTGCGTACTTTCTTTGGACAATAAATGATGCTGTGACCCCCGTCCCTGTGTCTGGCTCTCTGCCTCGTTCAGTCCGGGCCCAGCTCCCTTTCCAGGGAGAGTGGGGGCAGTTCTATTTCCGGTGGCTCCGGGGGCTGCACCTTCAGGCCCCCCGTGGTTCTGGCTGCCTGCCCTGTGGCAACCCCTGCCTTGGGTGCTGGCCTGGTCGCTGGAGGCTCCAGCCTGCTTTCCCACCATCTCCCCTCCCGGGCTGTGTGTCAGCTCAGGCCTGGAAGAGAAGGAGGTGCCTCTCAGGACACACCCCAAGATCTCAGAGACCAGCCCTCTCCATGTCTCACCCTCTGCCCCTGCCCCGACCCCAGCTTCAGGAAAGCAGGCCTGCCTCTGCTCAGGCACACTTCTGCCACTCACACCGCTATGCAGTCCGTTCTTCACGTCTCAAAGTGTGACCAGGCAGCCAAAGTGTGCTGGGCAGCACCCCGGCAAATTATTAGAACGGCCAATTTCTGAGCCCCACCCCAGACCGTCCATAGGAGAAGCTCTGGTGCTGTCACAAGCCCTCTTGAGTCTGATGCAGGCTCAAGTCTGAAGACCACAGACGTCATTGTACTCCCAACTAATCAGTTGATCAATTAATGACATAATTATTGAGCCTCTTGTATGTGACCATCACTGTACCCTCTCTACTTTCGTCCACTCGTTTCCAGACTCGTAGGTCGTCTGGACACATGCCTATTTTCACCGACAAACACTGTACCACACATATACACACCCGAAAAGATAGCAGCAGACTCACAGCACTCACGAGCTGCGCCCAGACACAGTCACAGACACGGATGCGAGGGCCCACGGAGCCACTGTGATGAGTAGGGGTGGTACTCACCTGGCCTTCGAAAGAACAGGCTGGTGGGGGGCTGCCCCTGGTATGCACGCCCCGGTTCCACTCAGGGTCTCTCGAGGGAGTCCATTTTCAATTGAAATTGTTTCCGTTGATAGCCTAGAGCCTCCTTGAGGGCAGGATGCCCAGCCCTTTTTGCTAGTGGCCAGCGAACTAGCTAGCCGCAAATACATGTAAGCAAGATTCACTGTTCCCAGGCTGCCTGCAACTGTTTTGTTCCCTCTTATAAACCCTGATGTGTCCCTGCTCTTGACTCTACCAAGCGTCTCCGAGGGGAGCAGCATGCGAGCAAAGAACCAAACCGTGCAAAGTTACCAGATGCCTCGTTTGAGTTGTGAATTCAAACACCACACCCATTGGCCATCACACATACACACACACAGTCCTCCAAACGCACAGGTAACCTCACAAAAATAGAGTACAACAGGTGTGACTGTTCCAGGCTTTGTGAACAGACAAGATTCACCCAATTTGGGCTCATTTGATCGAAACATGTCCCAACTGGACCCATTCTGAAGAGCCCCTTCGGTAGAACTCTTTAATTTAAAAAAAGGGAAAAGAAAAGAAAGAGATCTCTTCCAATGTCTTTATTATTATAATTATCATAATCTTCAGTTTTCAAAAATATAAATAGGTGCACGGAACTCTGGTGCCTGCACGGTCCCGGGGGGTGTGGGGTGAGGGGGAGGGGTGGGGCGGCACTCCTGCTGGGCAGGAAGTGCCCCCCCCCAGCCCTGCCGGGATCAACACCTGCTAGGGTGGCAGACCTGGGTGAGCGGATGCTGAAAGAGGGACCCTGGGAGGGAACCTGACCCCCCATGCAGCGGAAGATCCCTCCACGGCTCTCTCCTGTCCCCTCACCCTCGGTGGAGCCCCCCCCTCCCCGAGGCTTCTCCCCCCACACAGACGGTGCAGCCCTCGGCCTCTCGTCCAATACATTCAGTTGCGGCAGGTCCCAGCTCTTCGCGCCCCTTCCTCCCTCCTCCCTAGCTCTCCCTGGAGGTGAAAAAACCAAGGATTGCACTGCTCTTGGATAAAGTCAGGAAACAAAAAATAATCTTCTTTATTTAACTTAACCCCTCCCCTTCTCCCCCTGTCCCTGCCCTGGTCCCTGGAAAAGGCACAACGGGAGATTGAAGAAATGTCTCTAAACTCAGTCCACGGGTTACAATACGTTTGCTTTGCTTTGGCATTGGGGGGGAAATCAGATGCAGTTTTGGTGATTGGGGGGGGTTGGGGGGGCAGGTGCATACACAATGTGGGATTTGTTTTTTTCCTTCTTTAATGGAATTCCTTATATGACAGAAAGAGACAAGAAGAGGACACCATCCATGTGGGCTGTCAGCCTGGCGAGGCTCCTGGGCTCAGCGTCCTGGGCGCGTCCTGGAAGCATCTCTCAGTGGGCTGTGCTGGGCCGGCTCCTCCGGGGCGCCCGCGGGCTCCGCTTCTGCAGTCTGCGCTTGTACGTGGAGGCTGCGGTGAAAGGGGGAACGGAAATCTTGACTGCTCGCTCAAAGCTGGGGCAGCCTAGCCTCTCCCTACTTGCCGATCCACCGCTGGCCCCCCTCCCTGCAGAAACCACGGGCTGAAGAAGGCAGCCTGAGGCTTTACCCGCTTTCTGGTTCTGATTTTTCTGGGCACCCACTGGGGCTAAGAGGCTTTGAGGTGGTCTTGAAAAGGAAAGCAGACCACCTGGTTGTTCCTTCGTCCTCTCAGTGAAAGCAAGAGGGAGCCCTCACTGAGGGCAGGGGGAGTGAGTGTGACCGCTCCCCTGGAGTGTGCAGACAGCTGGTGCTCAGGACCCCCAGGAGAGGGCCAGCCACCGCCCGGGCTCTGGGAGCAGGAAGGAGGGCCTGCTGGCGGGATCTAGCACTGGGCCCAGCGTGGGGGGGGGGAGGTTCCTCACGGTCTGTGCAGGTGATCCGAGGCTCCTCCCAGTGCCCACTGGGCTGGCACCGGATGGTGGGCACGTGGCGCTGGACAAAGCCTTCTGTGCACTGGTACCGCACCAGCGAGTTGATCTCGTACCGGTCCTTCTTCTGCCCAAAGGTCCTGGCGTGTTCTACCACGGGGGGGTCTCCGCAAGCCACTGAGGGGCAAACACCCTTGAGAAAGGGCCCTTGGAGGGTTTCCCGTGATGACCCATGCTTGTGATGAGCTGGTGTGGCCCCCTCTGGCTGTGGGGAGGCAGCCCAGAGCCCAAGGAAGGGGCGCCGAGCCTAGACACCTGGCTGCGAGCCCTGGCTGCCGGCAAAGGGGCATTTTTACGCTGTGCTAAGCGTCTGGAAGCCACTGGTTCTAACATCTGGATTCCTCCGTGATTTAGAGCAGCAGGGTGGGAATAAAAGGAAGGTCTTGAGGGGATGAAGGAAAGACAACAGGGAGGGAGAAGGGTGGGAAAAGGGACGAGAGCCAGAGATGGTCTGTGACTTCTTTATGAAAACAGTGGGACAGAAAGGAGGTGTGGGCAAGGCGCAGGAACAGGAGGGGCGCGTTCGACCAGCACCTCTGTGTCTACAGACTCTAAGCAGAAGATCGGGCCCTGACAACTGACACCCTTGGGGACCCCAAAGAGAGCGGGGCTCCCACCCAGGACAGTCCTTGTGAGTGACTTTCTGTGCGGGTGCCCAGGGGGCTGGGTGTGTAGGGGCCGGCCTGTCCTCTAGCCTGGGACCCTCACTCTCCCTAGGAGAGGGCCTGCTCTTGCCATTGGCCCTGGGATGCTGGCACGGGGAGAGCACCTCCCCCCAGCGCCAGTCTGCCTGCTGGGAGAGTGAGGGGACATCAGCAGCCAGGAGACCAGGAGACGCCTCCCAGGTCCCACAGCAGGA
The DNA here is from genome assembly GCF_002007445.2 of Ailuropoda melanoleuca. Classification (NCBI taxonomy): domain Eukaryota; kingdom Metazoa; phylum Chordata; class Mammalia; order Carnivora; family Ursidae; genus Ailuropoda; species Ailuropoda melanoleuca. The sequence continues at coordinate 6,503,145 of NC_048226.1, forward strand.
GCCTCACGTCCTGACTCCATCCAAGCGGGCCCCTCTGGGCAGCTGCTCACCTGTGCCCTTTTTACACGTGAAGGGCAGGTAGTAATTGCAGGGCACGTCGTTCCACTCTCCCTTCTCATGCCAGATCATCACCACGCAGTCCTCTCCACTCACGAAGAAGTTGTCAGGCTGGTTGGGGCGCCAGTTCTCAAATTGCTGGGGGTGGGGGGTTGGGCAAGGGTGAGGCTGAGGCAGGAGCTTGGCCTGACCCCGCCTTCTTCTCCTTCCCTGATGAGGGGCCCATGGCACTCCTCTTCCATCTGGCCAGTAGTGGAGGGGGGGCGCTCACAGGCTACCTCGCTTGGGTAGGACTGGGTGGTAGAGAAATGGCTCCCAAGTCCAGACTGTCTCTCTAGGCTTCTCCCTCAGGCCTGGCTCTGGGACAGCATCCCCTTCCCCAACCCACGACACTGTTCCCATCCACCTCTTCCAGGAAGCCTTCCCTGACTTCCTCTGCTGACCTGCAGCATTAACTATGTGTACTGTCCCTTGGCATCTATGTTGCTTTCTGTCGGCCTGCCTCCTTGAGTAGACTGAGTCCTCTGTGGGAAAGGAAGCCCTCGAAAGCCTCCATGTACCCCTTCTGATGGTGTGCCTGCATTCCGTCCTTGTCTTCCTCACCCTCGTCTTCATGAGAGCGTTCACTTGACCCACCCGGCCCTGGCAGAGAGCACTGGAGACCCAGTCCCTGCCCCCAGGGCTCCCAGCCTAGCAGCTGCTCAGTGGTTGTACGAGGTCCCGGGATCTCTATTCCCCTCCTCTGGGCCACCACCTCTCCCCGGTGCCCCTGGCAGAACTCACCAAGGAGTGTCCATCTGACCAGCGGAAGTCCCCTTCGATGGTCCTGTCATTCAGGCCTATCCACTGGTAGTCTTGGGCGTTGTCTAGAGAGGGGCGTGGAGGGTGTGGCTGTTAGAACTTGAGCTCGCAGAGCCGAGGGGGTGGGGGCGTGGCAGGAGGTGGGCGGGCTCCTAGGAACATGCCACCTGCTTCTCTGGCCCTGACAAGGGTCTCAGCACACGCACGTGCGGAGTGCACTTCCAACCACCACCCGAGCTGGAGTGGAGTGGCGAGAGCCCCAGGGTGCATCGGGGTGCAGCCCCAGCGGCGGAAACCCCCTTCCCCCCACCCCGCACCCCCGCACCCCGCACCCCGCAGCCCGCAGCCTCTGGGTCCAAGTCTGCGGACTTCTGGTGAGTGAGGCCCCGAGCCCCCGTCCCCCCACTCACTGTTGACGAACTCCTGCTCCTCAGGCGTGACGATGCTGCTCAGGTGGGCCTGCTGTGCCCGGCACCTGCTCTCGGCATCCACCCAGCTCTCGCGGTCGGGGAAGTAACGGTAGCAGTGGCCCTGGAACTTGGTCCAGCCCTCCTCACACAGCTCCTGGTCTGCAACAGAGGTCAGGGGCATGAAGACGGAGGCCCCGAGGCTGCCTAGGGGTGTCCGGTGCGGCCAGTCTCATGCCAGCGGCCTACGTTCACCCCGACTTCCATGTCCGTCCTTGAAGGGAGGGGCCCCTCTAGACGAGGCTCAAGGTGGGAGCCAGGACGGCCTGGTCCTGGAGCCCCCGAGCCTCTGGGCATGTTCCCATCCTTTCTTTCCGTGATGTGCCCCCCCCCCCCAAGCTTTTCTCCTGTTGTTACCTGCTCTGGGAGGTGTTGAGGTTAAGGTGGGGAGGGAGGGAGGGAGGGAGGGAGGGAGCTGTGGGGAGCGTGTGACGGGGCAGCAGCAGGCAGCGCTGGGGGCATGAGATGGCACTTCAGGTGGGCACAGAGGAGCAGGAGTCGGTCTGCTCTGGGTCTACGGAAGGCTCAGTCCTCTACATTTGTCCATCTGAGCTGGCTCTGGCTGGGCACGGGATACCGGCCTCTTGGAGGACCAGGTAGCCAATGCGGGGACCATGATCCAGGGGCCTCGGCTGTTTATTTAATTTCTTGGTGGCAGAGGAGAAGAGGGAGGGGCGTCTCTCCTCACAAACCTGTATGGGTTAGGGGTTCTGAGTTGGGAGAAGGGGCTGCTTTGGAGCTCTTGGAGTAGCCCGGGGGGACCGACAGAGGCAGGGGCGGGAGCCGGCCCCTTCAGGCTTGGGAGAGCCATTATGAATGCGTCTTCCCATCTCTGCCTTCAGTGACCTCATGATGGTAGCTGTGAATTCCTCGGAGATCGAAGACGCTACCCATCAGGGCTCCCTCTTCCTCTCCAGGAGCCGGTTGTCAACCATCAGCCAGCATGCCACGGACACAGGGAATTCCAAGACCCTCTCTTCCTCCCTCCCCTGCGGCCTCCCAGGTGAAGGGCTGCCCCTCAGGCCTGTGGGTCCAGTGCAGGGCTGTGAACCCCTCGGGCTGTATGGAGCCTCCCTTACTGGGTGCGACCCACAGTCTGGCTGACCCAGGAAGGGAGGACCCGCACCTGACGGGGCGGAGGCTTAGGCTGAAGGGGCGGATGCTGGGCAGGGTTGGAAGAGAGACACTCAGGGAAGGCAGAGACAGAGGACACGCAGAGGCCAGCAGCCTGCGGAGAAGAGGACGAGCAGCAGGAGGGCTGAGGAGGAGGCCGCTGGTCCCCTGCAGCGATGCCTCCTCCAAGGAGCGAGGCAAAGTTCTGGAAAGAAGGCAGCAAGGCCTCAGAGGTAGCTCAGCACCTGAGGAGGCCAGAGACATCATTTCAGGGCTAACAGTGCTGAGGGCTGAGCTGAGCAGGCAAATCTGGAGGGTGGGAGAGGGTGTAACAGCTCTGGGAGCAGCCAGGGCATGCAGGATGGAGGCTCTGGGGAAGCAGTAACAGAATTCCAGCAAGGTGGGAAGCCGCAGTGGCCCAGAGCCAAGCCGTGGAGCACCTGCCGGATGGAAATGGGAGAGAAGGAGCCTCGCTTTGCTTAGCTGGGTGACCTGGCCCAGCACCCGGCTGCGCTGTGCCAGTACCATCTCTGCACCCTGCCAGAGCACAGAGCCCGGTGAGGGGCCCTGCCTCCACACTGGCAGAGCACCCCCTTTCCTAGTCTGGGATCCAAGAGCTGTCATCTGTGCGGATGTTCCAGACACTTCTCCCTTGTGGCAAACATTTTGGAAGCCTGGGGAAAGAATCCTATAACCCTCTGTTCTCCCCCCGGCCAAGGCCCCATCCCAATTTCTTGGTGTCTCAGGGTAGAGGTGGAGGGTGGGAGGCTGCAGGGAAGGAAGAGGGTCCAGGCCTTTTCTCCCAGAAGCCTTAAGTTCCTCCACCAGTCTGTAATCTTGGCGGTGCCTCGAAGGAACATGCAATCCCAAACTACCTCCCCCCCCTGCTTAGGACCAAAGGGAGACTTCCCAGGAGTTTCATCTGCTTCCTGGAGGTTTCTGGGATATCTAACTTGAGAGATCATAGAAAATGGTTTTGAACCCCTGCATGCTTCTAGGTCTGCGTGGGTTATTGCTACTAGTAAGTACAAGCCCCTTCTCCCCCTTTCTGAGTTGGGATGGCCCTGAGGCCCAGGAGGATGGCAGGGGGGAGACTACAAGCACCAGAGGTGAGAGAATGGGGGGCTCCAGCTGGCCCTGGGAAGTTCCTGGCTCACAGATCCCTTGGCGGAGCCTGGCCCGGGTGCAGAAGCAAAGGGGTTGGTGAGACCCAAGAGGGGAAACTCAGCCCCTGTCCCTTGTAGTGAGGCTCTGTTCTCTCTGGCCAGCCTTTTGACTTGCACAAGGGTGGGGAAAAGGAAGCACGGGCCGGAATGGCACTGACATGGCAGATGTCACTGGTGATGGGAAGGTGACAAGCAGCAGTCCCTGCTCATGCATGTCCTGCTGATGACACGGGAACTCTCAGGCAGGCAAAACAGAGCTCTTGCGAGGAGAAAGAGGTAGCATGGCCATTGTGGCCTGGTGGCTCCCAAGGCCATGGAGGGGCCACAAAGGTCCCATGGGCCATACAGCAGGCCGACGCATGCTCATGACCTGGAGCTTGGTTCATGCTGGAACATCTGTGGTGTCCTCTGGAGAGAGAACCGATGACTCCCACCCCTAGCCTCCTTCCACACAAACGCACGGGATCAGCTCTGTCCTCTTTGGCCTGATGCATGCACTGACCTCGAGGTGGCATCAGTGGGTCTGGAAGCCCTGAAGAGGGTTAGTGTTTTAAAGATTCCCCAGAGCCCCACCTTCCAAAGTGCAGGCTGGCCCGGCCTGCGTGTCTCTCCTGTGGGAAGATCGGCCAATGCCCCAGAGGAGGGTTTCCACAAAGAACAGCAAGAAGAGTGGGAGTGAACGAGGCCAGGCTTCTCAGGGGTGGCCCCTGCCATGGCTGTCTGGATGGACCGTGGGGGTTCCAGCCAGCGCCTAGAGACTGCGGTTAGACGGAGGGGTGATGGAGGAGGACAGGGTGTGCGGCAGTTAGTAACATTAGCTGAAGCCGAGGCGGCCGTACCAATCTCACACAGGTCCCCTCGGTAGCTGGGAAGGCATAAGCATGTGAAAGAGTCGATGGCGTCCACGCAGGTGGCTCCATTCAGACAAGGACTTGAGAGGCACTCATCAATGTCTGCAAGAAACCAAGGGCCACCATTAGGACGCTTGCCAGCAACTCCAGCTTTGCAAGCATTTTGGGTGCTTTATGGGTGGCCAGCCCTGCTGCTCTCCGGAGCCCTGGGAGGGGTGGCTGAACTTCCTAAGAGCTGCTGCTGCTGCTGCTGCCGCCATATTGGAGCGCTGAGCCAAAGATCCAACAAGGGTTTTCTTGGATGTGTGTGATTCTTGACTGGCAAGTGTGGAGCACGGGAGCCAGGTTTCCCTGTGGGTGAAGAGATCTGGTGCTTCTGAAGGCGAACATCCACTGGAAGAGTGAACACGTAGCTCCTGCAAGACGCCTTCTCTTGTGACTATTTCAAGAGGACTTGGGGTCTGAACTGGCTCCGAACAGGACGCTGGTGAACAAGGACACTGGATGTCAAGTGCTTGAAGTTGGTTGCAGCTCTTTCTTTTCCTGTCTTCCTCTGTGGTTCTGAACCGAGGCAAGAGGGCAAGGCATGAACAAGCCAGAGGTGGTCTGGAGAGTACAGAACCATGAGAAAATGACGGCATGGGATAGGCGCATGAGACTCATTCGATCTTTGGGAGTCTCAGACACCTTTGCCTTTGGTAATCGGATTCCAGAGCATCTTATAAAGATGGAGCCAGCATCATTCTTTTGGGGAGTGGAAGAGAAACCAGCCCAACATGTTCCTGTGTTCCTTCCAGCGTAGGGCCTCAGAACGTGGACATCTCCAGTGAGTCACAGTTTCCAGAGAGGCTCCATTCTGGCCAGTGGGAGACTAATATTTGAAGCTGGTGAACCACTTAGTAAGTGGCCAGCCACCCCCCTGGGGTACAGGCAGGTCCCCAGCTACCTCTTCTTCCCAGGCAGACTGTTCCTCCCTTCTGTTCATCTGGCCCAAGACGCTCTTTCTGATCCCACTTCTTTGTGGGACTGGAATTGGTAAGTCATCAGCCTCAATTTTCATCCATCCGCCACGGGGAGAAGTGAATTCCCTAATCCACTCTCTCTGCCTCTTTCTGAGAAGCCAGGGACCTGGGGATCTCTCACTCTCCTCGTATTTGTACTACAAAGGCTCCTGCTGGTTTTCTCTGGATACCTTCCTCTGGGAACATGATAACAGGTATACTTGTGAAGCTCTTTTTCCCAGATCAATAAGATTCTGCAAAGAATGGGTGCCACTGGCCCATCGGGCATCGTGATAGATGGCTAAGCCTTGGTGTATGTAGCTGTGTTCATAGAACCTTCAGGACCCACATGTCTATGGGTGGTGTCCACGTGACCAGCATCTTAAATGCATTCAGCAGACTAGACCTTGAAGTCCATCCCCTCTTAAGAAGGCAAAAGCATTGTCTTGTGGATCCTTTTTGCTAGCTGGTGCATAGTAGATGTCTTCTGGACCAGCGCTGGGTTTGGGCAGTGGGTGGCCTGATAATCTCAGGTCCTCAGGCATCTCTCTGTTCCCACGGAGCTCTTAATTTCATCTCAGCGAGCGCGCACCACAGATTAGACACCAACAGTTCCAAGGTTGGAACTGTTCCAAGCAAAACCAAAATGCATGGAGGAACTGACCGGAGTCCCAGCATGCACTTGGATTCCCAGCATGCACCAGGATTCCCAGCAGCAGCAGTAGCAGCAATAGGTCAGGCCGGTGGGCTGGGCGGAAGCTGGGGGCTGCTCAACGGGAGCCCCTGTTCTCTTGTGTCCATTAGCGTCATTATGGGACGTGGGAAGCACTGGGCGAGGGGGGCTTAAGCAAATCTAGGCGCTAAAGCAGTTGTACAGAGCAGGGGACAGGAGTGGTCTGTGGGCAGAAGAGCCGGACATCATCCCTGAGGCCTCTGGCCCACCGTGGGGGAAGGGCAGAGGAGGCGGAGGTCCCCAGGGAGGTCTAGCCAGGTGGCCTCCCTTGTCCCAGAGGCTTATTTCACATCACTAGCCCCCAGGTGGCTCAGAAACCGGGGGGGGGGCAGTGTTGTTTTCCTCCCGGCTTTGGCACCTAATCTGAGAAAGCTGCGGCGGTGGGGGGAGACCCAAACTCAGGAACCACCTGTTCCTGGGTCCAGAAGGTGTTTTGGGTGCGGGTGGGATTCACAGATGAAAAGGGAAGGAAGGGCCAATATGCTGAAGACCAGAGAGCCTGTGGGTGCCAGCAGGACAGCTGAGAGAGGCCTTTAGCTATAGGAAGAGGGCTGAGCGTCCTACGTGGGGCTTTCTTGTGAGCCGCTCAAGCCTGCCAGGCCTCATCTCCTCTCCCTCTGGCCTTGCAGTGCCCTAACCTCTTTCTGTGAAGGGCAACTGGGAGATTGCTCATCTTCTGGAACCACAAGAAGAGTTGAGCTGGGCTGAGCACAGAGTGGGACCCCAGACAGGCAGTCAGTAGGTTGGGGGGACGGGAAGGGCTTTGGGCAATGGGCAGACTGCATGAAGAAAGAGCAAAGAGAAGGAACCGATCTCTTTCATGAATCTTCGCTGAGCTAGACACTACTATTCCCACACACTTTACCTTTCCAACAGCCCCAGGGCACAGATGTCATGTGCCCTAGTACAGGTAAGGAAACAAGGGAAGTGGCCTGCCCACGCTGGTAGGCTGGGGAGATAGACCAGAAGAGACCAAGGGAAGGATCAGTCCTCTTCCCACCACTATAACCAAAAGGGATGATTTGTTCCTGAACCAGACCCTAACTTAGGGGAGACAAGAACTGAGAGCCTCCTGGTAAAGGTGAGGGGAATAAGATACTTCCAAATGATCACTTCTGAATTGGAGAGCTCAGGCCTCCACCCTGAATAGGTCTTGCCTGGCTTTTGCTTATGTCAGAGCTTAGGACCTCCAAGTGAGAGAGTTTATTTGGCTCATAGGAAAGGCCGAATGAAGAATGACAGCAGGTACTTTTGCTCAAAGGATATCCAACTAAAGGGATTAGTATCCTAACCTAAAGTTGGTATCCTTTAGCCAGTCATAAAGAATATATGAATGGTATTCAAGTTGTTCAGTGTACAACCTGTGCAGCTGTATGTGGTGACCCTGGACATAACTTTCCTGGACAAACATGGGAGAAAATCCCCTCAAGAAACACAGAGACAGGGGCGCCTGGGTGGCTCAGCGGTTAAAGCGTCTGCCTTCGGCTCAGGGCGTGATCCCGGCGTTATGGGATCGAGCCCCCACGTCAGGCTCCTCTGCTATGAGCCTGCTTCTTTCTCTCCCACTCCCCCTTTGTGTTCCCTCTCTCGCTGGCTGTCTCTATCTCTGTCGAATAAATAAAAAATCTTTAAAAAAAAAAAAAGAAACACAGAGACAATTTCTTAACTCAGTGGATGTCCTACACTCTGCAAAGATCCAGGATCAATCAGAGAGACAGACCTGAGTAAATACACTTGCTTTCTGTGGAATCACGATTGATGGAAGGGTTATAAGAACATATTTATCAATTCCAATTTGCTTTTAAAATAAACATCATTAAATTAACCAATATGCTATAATTATATATCAAGTCTTTTATATTTTTAAAGTTTGATCTAGAATGTTACTTTAATGTCAATCTTCTTAATTCAATTACAGCTGACCTTTGAACTAACATGGGTTTATGTGTGGGTCCACTTGTATGCAGAGTTTTCACAAAAAATTACAGTACTGTAAATGTGTTTTCTCTTTCTCATGATTTTCTTTTTTTTCCTATATGTATATTTTAAAATAAGTAAGCTTTACGCCCAACGTGGGGCTTGAACTCATGACCCCGAGATCAAGAGTCACATGCTCTCCCTACTGAGCCAGCCAGAAGCCCTCCCTTTATGATTTTCTGAATAACATTTTCCTGTCTTTAGCTTACATTATTATAAGAATACAGTATATAATACATATACAAAATAAGTATTAATTGACTTTCTGTTATCACTAAGGCTTCTGGTCAACAGGAGGCTATTAGTAGTTAAGTATTTGGAGAGTCAGAATTTATATGCTGATTTTCGATTTTGCAGAGGGCTGGCACCCCTAACCCCCAGTGCCATTCAAGGGTCAACTCTAGTTACCTGTTCAAATCTGCCCATAGACTTTTTTGGTTATGTCAAGTCATGAAGGTGTGATTTGTATTTGCACTTGTAACCCTGTATTTTCACTTGCTTTGACAGCATCCCCCTGCCCCGGGGCTAAGATTTCACTGAAATTCAAACCTCCCCACTCCAGGGGAAGAGACAATGTCTGATCATAGATCAGAGCCTCAAGCCTACAAAGTGAAGAATGGCAGTAAGAAAAGAGGCTGATTGAATTTTAAGTTCATGCCCTTCTAACCCAGGAGTTGAGAGAAATCCACCCAGCACCAGTGATTGCTGGAAAATTGGATGTGAGATCTGATTAGAACAGAATGTCTCAACCTTAGCTGCTTATTAGAATCACTGTGGTAGTTAATAAAAATTTTTAAAAGATTTTTAAAAATACCAATGCCAGAGTCCCTCTTCAGACCAATTCTATTGGGGTAGCTCCAGGTGGGGCCCAGGTGTGGTGCTTTTTAAACATTAAAAGCACCCAGGAGATTCTAAGGAGCAACAGGGATTGAAACCTCAGAGCCAGGGGAGCCTGGGTGGCGCAGTCGTTAAGCGTCTGCCTTCGGCTCAGGGCGTGATCCCGGCGTTGTGGGATCGAGCCCCACATCAGGCTCCTCCACTGGAAGCCTGCTTCTTCCTCTCCCACTCCCCCTTGCTTGTGTTCCCTCTCTCGCTGGCTGTCTCTCTCTGTCAAATAAATAAATAAAATCTTAAAAAAAAAAAAAAAAAGAAACCTCAGAGCCAGAAATCTCGGCAAATGTCAGCAACAGAGGCGGGGAGGAATCTGCTGCTTTTTAAGTGGATCGGAATGGGGCCGCTAGCTCTGCTTTTTCAATCGCTAAAAAATCTGAATATTCATTAAACATGTTTATTTTGACGTCAAGAGTGCAGATGAGTCACTTATCAAGGACTTGTTTGCGGAATGCCGACTTAGCAAGACGATGGTAATTGTCAAGTATTTTCTCTTAAGGACTAAATAGAGCCTCCAGCCCCATTTACCAGGTGGAAAGTTACCCCGAGTATTCAAATATGGTCACAGGACTAATGCTACATTATGCTACCTCAAGACCACGGCGGGTCACCTGCGGAGACAGGATGCTATCTGCAGGCCTTTTGGAAGCATGCTCACCACCTGTTCTCTAGAAATGATAAAGCTTTCCCTAACCAGTGTTGCGAGAGGTGGGGAAGGGGGAGTAATCTTTATTGATGCCTCTTGGGGGGCCAGATGCTGCACACAGATGTTCTTAGTCCTGACAGCAGTTTCTTGGCCCTGGCTGCACCTGGGCGGACTTAAAAACCCCAGTGCCAAGGCCACAGGACCATTTCAATCAGAATCTGGAGGAGTGGGACCCCAGGCATCAGGAGGTTGTTAAAGCTGAGAACTACCACTTTGACCCTATTACAAATGAGGTACGGAGGGCTTGGCCGAGCCCCACTTCTATAGCCCTCTCCATTCTTGTGGCTCTGAAGCTCAGCTCCCGACTGAAGACAAGCCACTGATTCTTACGTTCAACAGGGAGCTGCTTACGTAGCGGAGTGTACGACACAAGCGAACGAGGAGTGCAGTTCTGGATCTGACTCCTTCGGAGGAGCGAGGCAAATCCCTGAACCTCTCCGGGCTGTAGTTTTGGATGGGGGTAACTGTCAAGCTACCCACAGAGCTGTCCGGGAAGAGATCGTGGGGGCAGAAAGCCCCATGGGGATACACACAGTCAGAGAAAGGCTGTCCTTCCAGCAGTTAGGGTCCATTGCCAGCCACCTCTCCCTCCAAGGCCGTGAGCCCTGCTGTGACTTCTGGTACGAATGTCACATTTTTGCTTGGGGAAGGACTTGCTAAGAAGGCAGTGAGGTGTCAGAGGACACGAACACAGGGCAAGGGAGTTCTGGTCCTGGTGGCTGTCCCAGAAGTCCTGCTGGGCCCTGAGTCTGTTCTTCCCTGCCTCGGGCTATGTCCACAATCACGTCACCCAGGACAGGCGCCCCTGCTGCTCTCCACCAGCCATACCGAGAGGGAGGAGGTGATGTGCCCTCCCATCGGGGTGGACGATGGAGGGATGCGGCTGGAGTCCAGGGGTCACCGTGGCCCCGTGACATACTATCCCCTAGGCAGAAGGCCGGGATGCCCTAGGAGAGCCCACCCCTCTGGCCACAGAGGCCCACAGGGCCCTTAGTCACGGCCCTGCCACGTGGCCAGAGGCCGAACCCGGTGGAGGAAAGAGTGAATCCATAGTCACCCTAGTGCCTGCTTCCATGGAACGTTTCCTGAGTAAGTGCCAAGTAAATAGTGTATTTACATGATGGGAGCATATATTCTGAAGTCTTAATTTGCACATGTATTAATATATACAAACATAGAGTCTTTCTCTCTATGTGATGTAACAGCTATCGGAAGGAAGATAGCTCTCTGGCCCTGTTTGTCTCCTGGGATCTGCTCTCTCCCGGGATTCATGGCTCTGATTCTGCATGTGTCATAGGAACGAAGCCCTTCTATGAAAGACACTGGGACAGAGGCTGGGGTAAGGGTGTGGGGGCAGTGCAGAGACCTACCCCGGGAATATGGGCTTGGAGGTACCTGGGTGCTGATCTGACAAGAGGAAACGTCCTCATGGCCACAGGCCTCGACATGTTCAGGGAACACGGGCAGATCCTCATCATCTCGTTCTGGGGGCCACCTCCAAACAGAGGGTCCCCTGGGCTCCTCAACTGTCCCACAAGCTGCTTGACCCATGGCGAAGGTCAGAGGCCCCAGGGCAGTGGGTGCCAAGGGGCAGGTCAAGCTCACCTGTAGCTGGGGTAACAGGCGCTGCCTGTCATTTCCTTTAGGGCAAGAAGGGGACCCAAATCCCCCCCAGGTCCAAACAGGGAGGGGTCTGCAGGGGCTTTCCTGGAGAGGGTGACTCTGCACGATGCAAGACAGCCTTCTCGGAGCTTCCCTCCCGGGGCCCGTGAGGTGTCACCGGCTCTACCCCATTTACATCCTAGCTCCACACTCCCTGGAAGTCACGAGTATTATCTTCAAAATTTAAGCATATTTGGCATTCGACTCATAAAACAATCATTGGCTTAACAAAAAACGAACTGACTCTCGGTTTAATTACTTGAACATTTTTCCCCCTAAAGTGCCATGTAGACTAGACTTTCTAGAGGGATAGATGTGCCATGTTTATCCTGCAGCTTCTACCCTGAGGCGTCGTGCGCACCTCTCCTTCCCGGTCTGGGAAGCCTGAGCCTCAGCTGGCCTTGGTCGCCTCCTCCTGCCTGTGTTCCCTTCTGGGGATAAAGCGGCCCACCCTCCTTGCCCTGCCTGTACCCCCACAGCCGATGAGGGGCTTACCTATGTTGCAGTGCTTGCCAGTGTGGCCAGGGGGGCACAGGCAGGAGCTGTGTCCCTCCACCCTGGCAGGTCCCGCAGGACACCTCGGCCAGGACCTGGTGGGGCAGCAGCTCCCAGGGAGACGATGAGCGTCAAGAACACAGCGGCCTGCCTGGGGTGCAGCCTCGCCCCCGAGACCTCAAGGTTGGGGCACAAGGCCCCTGAAGCCCACGAGGCCGGCTCTGGGTCAGCATGTTTCTGGGGACTCTGTCCCTCTTGGGCACCTGGCCCTAGCATCTCGGGTCGGGGGCGGGGGGCTCTGACTGAGAAAGGTCCCTCGGCCCAGAGGGAGGTGCAAGGGGTCCCCAGGCAAAAAGAGAAGGAAAATCATCAGCTTCCTGTGCCTGGGGCCTGGGTTGTGTCAAAGTGAGACAGTCACTATCTTAGAGAGCAGTCACCTGTGCTGGGGTGGGGGCAGAGACTACGTAGGACAGCCAAGATGACACTTCAGAGCTCCTTACACTGTGCAGGTCATAACCTACACAAAGTGAATATACGGGCACAGATGTCATCAGATTCATTCTCGCATCTCACATTAACCCCACGGAAAAGGATCGTGAGTAGAATTTCTAGCAGCATCTCAATTGTCACCCTTCTCTCTCCCTGTGCCAAGTACAGACAGTTGGATTCCCATATAATTGCTCTTGTGATGTGACAACAGCAGCCACCAATCTCTACGTGTATGCTGTGTGCAAAGTAGGATGCTAAGTGCTTGTTCGATGCATATGTATATCCTGTTTAATGGTCCCTGGTACTCTTCCCATCTTCCAGATGGGGCTCAAAGAGGTTAAGAAACTTGCCTGAGGCTGCACAGCTGGCCAGGCAGTGGAGCTTGAGTTTACACTGCCTCCCACTGCACTGCAGTCTGAACTCCCCGAACACACTGAAAGGAAAAAGCAATCCCGACAATACCTGGGACTGTTGGTGCAGATTCATCGGTCCTGGCTGGAGACGCAGGGACGGAGACATCTGTGGGGGATGTCGCTGTTTCGGCTGTTTCGGCTGTTTGGGTCTCTTCTCCTGAGTGCAAGGGGCTTGAGGACTCGATTTCTAGAGGTGCCTCTGCAGGGCGCTGGCTTTGCGGGACCCCCTCGGACTCCGGGACGCTAGTGCTAATGACAACATCCAGCCCTGACGTGTGACCAGACAGGTCTCCGCTGACTTCAGTCCTGTCTCCAGATGCCACCGGAGTGGCTGAAGGCCAGCCTGACGCCTCTGTGCCCACAGCATAGGCGCTGGTGGTTGGCTCCTCCCGAACTTCCGGGCTGGCCGAGCCCTCCCTGGGGCCTTCAGGAAAGGCTGAGGTGCCGCCGTTCACTCCCAGGCCTGAGGCTCCCTCCACATCAGCTTCAGGGAAGGCAGAGGTGGCTTCACCCACATCAGGGGCCCCAGAAGCTTGTCCGCTGGCCTCAGGGGCGACAGATGCCCCCACCCCAGCCTCAGGAAAGTCGGACGTCTTGCTGCTGGATTCCGGGATGGATGACGCTTCTAGCCCAGACCCGGGGAACCCTGGTGTAGCCCCACTAATTTCCCCAGACGCGGAGGCTTCTCCGCTGGACTCCAACAGCTGGGGGGTGTGTGTCACAGGGGGTCTTTGGGCGAGTTCCTGGGAAACAGTTGGTGCAGTGACAGCCTCCACGAACTCAGAAGTGATTAAAGTAACTTCTGGAAGTCCTGAGGCCTCCCCGCTGGTGCTCGTGGCTGCAGAGGATTCTCCACTTACATCCATGGTGCCAGAAAAGTCCCCACTAAAATATGGAGTACTTGACGGCTCTCCACTGGGCTCCACCAGCCCGGACTGCTGCCCACTTAGGTCCAACACTCCCGAATGGTCTCCAGACACATCTGGTGCTCCAGAATGGGCACCGCTGAGTTCCAAAATGCCCGAAGGCCCTTCTCCTGCTTCTTGGGCTGTTGGAGACTGGGTGACAGATTCCACCAAAGTTCTGTCCACAAGAGACACAGTGGGGAGACCGGATGGGAGTCCACTGCCATCATAGGCTCCTGAAGGCAAGCTGCTCCCAGTCTCTGCTCCAGAAGATTCTCCACTGACTTCAGCTACTCCACTTGGCAGGCCACTGAATTCTGGAGGGTGGGATGTCAACCCGCTGGAGTCGATTCCTCCAGAAGACTGTCCACTGACATCCATGATCCCAGATGCGCCCGAAAGATCTGCCTCCCCTGAAGGGAGTCCACTGACTTCCACAGACCCTAACCCTTCTTCTTCTTTAAACGTAGTTGGGGTCACTTCCATCAAACTGGTGTCCACAAACGTAATGCCAGAAGAGTCACCACTGCCGCTCATGGTACTGGAAACCAGGTCAGGGACTCCAGAAGTTGTCCCGCTGATCTCTGGCAATCCTGATGGCTGCCCACTGATATCAGGGACCCCAGATGTTTCCCCACTCAGGTCGGTTATGCCAAATGGTTGACCACCGCCAGAAACAACTCCAGAGGCTTCTCCACTGACATCTGGTTGTCCAGAGGGCAGTCCACTAAGCTCGGTCACTCCAGATGTTTCCCCAGAAAACCCTGATGGCTGCCCACTGACCTCAAAAAGCCCAGATGCTCCCCCACTGATGTCAGGAAACCCCGATGGCTGTCCATGGACACCAAAGAATCCAGATGTTTCCCCACTGATGTCAGGAGACCCAGATGCTTGGCCACTGAGTTCAGCTCCTGAAGGGAGTCCACTAACTGCCCCACTAATGTCCAGCTCACTGAAGGGCAGCCCAGATGTTTCTCCAGCACCACTGATGCCAACAGTTCCCCTCCCTTCCAGTTCACTTGCCCTGGTGGTTGTGACCACTTCCACCAATGTAGTATCCACTAGGGAGACAGTTGGGAATCCAGAAGGAAGTCCACTAAAATCAGGTAGGCCAGAGGATGGGCCACTTCCAAGGTCCACCCCTGAATACTCACCACTAAATCCAGAGGGAAGGCCACTTGCTTCTGGAGCTTGCCCACTTCCCAGAGTTCCAGAAGGTATTCTGCCAAAGTCCAAGGATCCAGAAGCTGACCCAATCAAGTCCTCTTTCCCAGAGGGCGACCCACTGAGATCCTCAGCTCCAGAGACAGAGGTCTCTAGACCTTCCCCTCCAGAAGGAAGTTCACCGAGGTCCTCTACTCCAGAAGCAGAAGTCTCTGGATGACCCTCTACTCCAGAAGGCAACCCACTGAGGTCCTCTACTCCAGAAGCAGAGGTCTCTAGACCTTCTCTTCCAGAAGGAAGTCTACTGAGGTCCCCTATTCCAGAAGCAGAGCCTTCTGGGCCTTCTCCAGAAGGCAACCCACTGAGGTCCCCTACACCGGAGGCAGAGGTCTCTAGACCTTCTCTTCCAGAAGGAAGTCCACTAAGGTCCTCTACTCCAGAGGCAGAGGGTTCTGGAACTTCTCCAGAAGGCAGCCCACTGAGGTCCTCTACTCCAGAGACAGAGACTTCTGGACCTTCTCCAGAAGGCAACCTACTGAGGTCCCCTACACCAGAGGTAGAGGTCTCTATTCCTTCTCTTCCAGAAGGAAGTCCACTGAGTTCCTCTACTCCAGAGGCAGAGACTTCTGGACCTTCCCCAGAAGGAAGTCCACTGAGGTCCCCTACTCCAGAGGCAAAGGTTTCTGGACCTTCTCCAGAAGGTAACCTGCTGAGGTCCCCTACACCAGAGGTAGAGGTCTCTATTCCTTCTTTTTCAGAAGGAAGTTCACCGAGGTCCTCTACTCCAGAAGCAGAAGTCTCTGGATGACCCTCTACTCCAGAAGGCAATCCACTGAGGTCCTCTACTCCAGAGGTAGAGGTCTCTATTCCCTTCTCTTCCAGAAGGAAGTCCACTGAGGTCCCCTATCCCAGAGGCAGAGACTTCTGGACCTTCTCCAGAAGGTAATCCACTGAGGTCCTCTACTCCAGAGGCAGAAACTTCTGGACCTTCTCCAGAAGGCAGCCTGCTGAGGTCCTCTACTCCAGAGGCAGAGACTTCTGGACCTTCTCCAGAAGGCAGCCTGCTGAGGTCCTCTACTCCAGAGGCAGAGACTTCTAGGCCTTCTCCAGAAGGTAATCCACTAAGGTCCTCTACTCCAGAGGCAGAGACTTCTGGACCTTCTCCAGAAGGCAGCCTGCTGAGGTCCTCTACTCCAGAGGCAGAGACTTCTGGGCCTTCTCCAGAAGGTAATCCACTAAGGTCCTCTACTCCAGAGGCAGAAACTTCTGGACCTTCTCCAGAAGGCAGCCTGCTGAGGTCCTCTACTCCAGAGGCAGAGACTTCTGGGCCTTCTCCAGAAGGTAATCCACTAAGGTCCTCTACTCCAGAGGCAGAAACTTCTGGACCTTCTCCAGAAGGCAGCCTGCTGAGGTCCTCTACTCCAGAGGCAGAGACTTCTGGGCCTTCTCCAGAAGGTAATCCACTAAGGTCCTCTACTCCAGAGGCAGAAACTTCTGGACCTTCTCCAGAAGGCAGCCTGCTGAGGTCCTCTACTCCAGAGGCAGAGACTTCTGGGCCTTCTCCAGAAGGTAATCCACTAAGGTCCTCTACTCCAGAGGCAGAAACTTCTGGACCTTCTCCAGAAGGCAGCCTGCTGAGGTCCTCTACTCCAGAGGCAGAGACTTCTGGGCCTTCTCCAGAAGGTAATCCACTAAGGTCCTCTACTCCAGAGGCAGAAACTTCTGGACCTTCTCCAGAAGGCAGCCTGCTGAGGTCCTCTACTCCAGAGGCAGAGACTTCTGGACCTTCTCCAGAAGGTAATCCACTGAGGTCCTCTACTCCAGAGGCAGAGACTTCTGGACCTTCTCCAGAAGGCAGCCTGCTGAGGTCCTCTACTCCAGAGGCAGAGACTTCTAGGCCTTCTCCAGAAGGTAATCCACTAAGGTCCTCTATTCCAGAGACAGAGACTTCTGGACCTTCTCGAAGGCAGCCTGCTGAGGTCCTCTACTCCAGAGGCAGAGACTTCTAGGCCTTCTCCAGAAGGTAATCCACTAAGGTCCTCTACTCCAGAGGCAGAGACTTCTGGACCTTCTCCAGAAGGTAATCCACTGAGGTCCTCTACTCCAGAGGGAGGAATTTCTGGACCTTCTCCAGAAGGCAGCCTGCTGAGGTCCTCTACTCCAGAGGCAGAGGTCTCTAGGCCCTCACCTCCAACTTCAGGAATGCCGGACCATGTAATTTTATCTTCATCCCCTGAGGCCAGTCCACTTCCCACAGGCAGGCCTGAGCCCACAGCAGAGGTGAGCCCACTGGAGTCAAGATCTTCAGAGGGCAGTCCACTTGCACTTTCCCCTGAGGGTTGCCCACTGGAGTCCAGACGTCCTGAAACTTCTCCGCTGCCTGTGAAGTCACCACTGACTTCAGGTACCCCGGATGGCTCCCCAGAGCCCGGTAGCTCAGTCCCACTGGGCACTGGGGGTGAAAGTGTGGACAGTTCCTCCCAGAGGAATGGTTCCTCTGAGGGAGATGGCTCTTCCGAGGGGAATGGCTCCTCTGAGACTGAGGGCACTTCCGTTCCAGAAGGTCCTTCTGTGCCCTCCTCTGTTGCTGCGCTGGTGGGAGGCCATGTTGGAGGGATCCCTGGAGGAAAGGAAGAAGATGAGGTATGGATTTAGTAACTCTGCTCTATTTGAAGCTCACCCATTCCTTCCACAGTAAAACTTTTCTTCAGATGTGTGCTCAGACATTTTCTAATGGAACCTTGCATCGTGTCTGGGGAAGGAAGGAGGGAGGGGACCAGGAAACTGTGTTCTTCGAGACTCCAGGAGGTGCCAACCACACAACCCAGGCAAGTAGGGGCCCGGCTGTCATGGAAAGTAATCAAGGTCACCTATCAAGTACCTACACACAATCATCTCATTTATCTAAACCCAAGATTTGCAAAGTGTGGTCCCTGCACTGGCAACATTAACAGTACCAGCAACACCAGCATTACCTGGGAGGCTGACAGAAGAGCACTCCCTCTGGGGACTCTAGGGTGGGGGCAGCATGGTGTCATTTTTTTTTTAATTTTAATTTTTTAAAAAAATATTTGTTTATTTTAGAGAGGGGGAGAGAGAGAGAACATGAGTGGGGGGAGAGGTAGAGAGAGGGAGACAAGTAGACTCTCTGCTGAGTGGGGAGCCCAACACGGGGCTTGATCCCAGGACCCTGACATCATGACCTGAGTGGAAACCAAGAGTCAGACACAACTGACTATGCCACCCAGGCATGTTGTCTTTTAATAAGCCCCTTCCCCACCCCACCCCCACCCCGGAACCCTCACAATGCCAATGCCCCCTCGAGTTTGAGAATCATTCATCCAAAGGCATCCCTCTGAGGCAGGGGAGGCCAGGTAGTACTGTTTGCAAAAATACATCAACTTTTTCAATTCTGAGCATGCTATTGCAGAAGGTTTGGAAAACAGAGTGAAAAAGTCTCATCATTCTAAATAATCATGGTTGCATTATTTTCCTTCCCTCTTGTTTCCTTTGGCATTTAAAAATAACCTAGCTGGCTGGAGTGCCTGGGTGGCTCAGTCAGTTGAATGTCTGGCTCTTAATTTTGGCTCAGGCCATGATCTGAGGGTCATGAGATCAAGCCCCATGTCAGGCTCCGTGCTCAGCACGGGGTGTGCTTAGGAGTCTCTCTCTTCCTCTGCCCCTCCCTCCCCCACTTGCCCGCACACACTCTCTCTCAAATAAATAAATAAATAAATCTTTAACAAAAAACAAAACCTAGCTGGGATTGAACCTTGCATGTTCTTTTGGGTTTATTTCTCAGGTAGAGAACCTGAGCCAGGCAGGTGCTGGTCCCACTGGGCAGGCTCACAACCTACTCTGGCTTATAGGAGAATCCTGGGGGGGAGGGATTCAGGTAGCAGTGGCAACTTGCAAGAGGGCATTAGGTGGAGATAGGTGTGTGTGTGTGTGTGTGTGTGTGTGTGTGTGTGTGTGTGTATCAGAAACACTTTGGGGAGGCCACTTACAGTCATGATATAACATTTCTCTTTTAAATAATTTTAGGTTTCTTTTTAAAAGCAAGTCAATTTAAAGAAAGAGACATAGAGTTAACAACAGTACAGATGGTTCCTGATATAGCCAAAGTGGTAGGGAACTGAAGTATGGAAAATATTTCTAGGGGCCCGTTGGAGTCCCTTCCCATGGAAACTCCCACTAGTTGCTGCCAGGATCCTGTGCCAAGCCACACACTCAGGCCAAACGGGACTCGGTTATTCTTGTCCTGGTGAAGGGTGAGGGAAGGGTCACAAGCAGGTGTGGCTGCTGGGTGAGGTCTCTGGGCCAGAATCCCACCTGCTCCAATATACCCTCACCTTCCGGAGTCCAGCCTTTGCATTTCCAGGACCCAGAGGAGTGCCTGGCATGGCTGAGTTGCCTGGGAACAGTGCACTGAACGAGTGACTACATGAAGTAGTGGAAAGCCTGATATACTCATTTCTTCAACTGAAAATGTCCCCGGGCGAGCTGACTCTACTAAGCACACATACATTACTGGGTTTTGCTTTAATTCAGCCTTACCCATGAATGCTCCATGGGGGAAAAAAAGGCCCTTGGTCAGATTCATTTGGGACACTTTGAATATATCACCCCCTCTGCATTACAGCACATATTAGCATATCCAAGGCACTGAGAAGGTCTGCAGTGAGGAAACCTGTTAATCTTTCTGTAAGCCAGCATGTCCCCAGCCTTACGGCCACAAAACACTTTTTCCAACACGGTTAGGGGACTGAAGTTTTCATCCCATCAAGTTCCATGTGATTTGATGAGGACAGATGGGGCTCAGGAAGTGCTGGCTGGGATGCTTGGCTCATAAGAGGGACATAGAAGGAGGAGCAAGGCAAGGGGACAGGTCACAGTCACACTTCCAATGACCCCTCTAGGTCTTTTCCTCTCTACTGGAGATCTTCCTACAAGAGAGTTTTTAAAAGATTAGAAGGTAGAGGTGTAAATGCAGGAGGACAGACTGAGAGCCCCCTGATAGGCTCAGTGATGAGCATCACAGTGTGTAGGTGGGAGAAATAAAAAGAAGGGTGAGTTGGGGGGCGGAGAGAGAAAGAGAGAGGGAGAGAAGTGTGTTTTATGAACAAGGCTGACCCTTCCTTCCCTTGGCGGTTGTCCTAGAGGCCAGTTGAGGTGGCTGACGTTGCCCACGGCAGCATATCCAGCTAGTGTCAGGGCTGGCGAAACAGAGCACAGGTCCCGGGCAGAGAACCACCCCTGGGCCACAGCCTAAACAGACAGGCACGTGTGACTTCAGGACACGCCCCCGCGCCCTCGCCTCACAGACCTGGTGGTGGGGAAGTGCCCGCTGGGCTGTAGGCTGGTTCCCATTCCGTCTGGTTTGCTGGCTCAATGGTGAAGCCTGGGATTGCGGTCGTCTCCTCCCCCACGGGCACAGCAGCCACACCAGGCCCCACTTGGGTAGCGATCCAGTCCTCCACGACAGAGGGCGTGGGTGTGCCACCCTCTTCTTCTCCTGGGGAGGGCGCTGCTGAGACACCTAAAGAGAGGTGGGTGGTGAGCATTCCCTCCTGCTAGCGACCCATCCCAGGCTGGCCCTTCTCCAGGGGGACTAGGGGATTTTGAGGGGGGCCAAGCTGGTGCAAAAACCTTTCAGGACCTCGGCCTCCCCTCTGACCAAGCCCAGTGAGATGGCTCCGTGTCTTCCTCAATACGAGCTAATTGTATCACTTACACAATATTGATACGCACACATCATCAGCACACACATTATTTCAGGGCGGTCTGGTGCATCCCTTCTGCAGAATGTATTATACGTGCCAGGCATTGTTGAAAGGTGTTATGTATATGACATCATTTTATCCCCCAACAGCCTTAGGAGATAGATGCTATGATCTCATGCACAGGTAGGGAAACTAAGGCAGAGTTAAATGACTTGCCCAAGACCCCGGCTTATAAGTGGCAGATCTTGTCTTCGAAGGCAAGTATCTGGTGTGAGACTCTGCTCTCAACGACGGCACGATGCTGCCTTTCTTGGGGATAGAAATTAGGTTCCAAGGATGTCTGGGTCAAAAATAGGAGGCTGCTATTGAACATCCATGATCGTCCTGGCGCTGGAGGCTGAAGGCGTGATTTAGGGACCGGGGGACCGGGGAGGGGTAACTTTTGGTTTAGGGGAAACCGGCGGTGGGCTCAGTCGGGAAGGAGGCCAAACTTCTGCAGTTATAGAAAAGACAGAGTTCACGGAGGGTCGGGGCCAGTGGGGGTGCGTGGCTAAGAATTTACTGGGAGGCTAACTGGTTTGGCTTCTGCTGCCCAGAGCAGGGAGGAGGGGACCAGCACAAGAGCTTCCACACATCCTCTGAGAGGGGTTTGTCTTTCTTGAGGCTGCGAGTGGGGCTGAGCTTCCTTTGAACTGGGTTTTCAAAGGTGACCCTGGAAGTCTGAGAAGCTGGGGGGAGTTCAGGTTTTATTTTTTTGTCACCGTTGTTTTGAAATAATGATACATTCATAGCAAGTTACAAAGACACTCGGTTTTGATACATCAGGTATGAAACGTGGCCCAAGCTGTGACTACAATCTACATTGGAGGAGATCCAGACCCTGGGGTTCTCCTCTGGGCAGAGCCCAGCACGACCTCGGCCATACCCTAGCCACACCCCCTGCGCTGTTTGATGACATCACTTTCAGAACTCACAGGGAATGAGGATTGATGGATGAGGCAGTGGGTCCTCAGCGTGGGTCAATTAAAACCATGAATTTCTGGTGCTCAGTGAAGAGTAAAAGAATACCTTCACCCAACTCATCACAAACACATTTACAAGCAGAAGAAAAGTTGGCAAGGGTGTACAAATTAAAACAGTATATCTGTATGTGTGTACGTGTGTGTTGTTCATAATAATAAGGCTAACATTTACTGAGAATTTACCATGTCCCAGGCACGATGCCAAGTGTTTCATATGCACTATCCTGGTTTATCCGCACAGCAACCCTTTGAGGTGGGACCTATTACATCATTATTTTATAGATGAAACAGAGGAACAGAGAGGTTAAGTGACTTGCCCCAGGTTACACAGCTACGAAGCAGCAGAGTTATAATTAAAATTCAGGTCTGCCTGATTTGAGGGCCCCAGTTCTCACTCACTTCTCTCTGCTGGTCTCTGGGGGCCTTTAGAAGGATATATGTGCCTTGGGGTCAACGCCTAAGGTCATGCTTAGAGCTGCCAGGCCCCAGAGGGGGCTGACTTTTCCTCCTTGCTCTGACAGACGGGGCAAGTGGACAGGGGCCAGAAGGGGTGAACCCAGGGGAGTGATGCGCCAGGCAGAAGGGAGGCTGGAGGAGAGGTGAGAAGGCGTACCTCGGAAACAGAAGGCGTGGTGCCGGGACAGCGGGTCTGGGAGGCCCGTCTGGTTGGGGTAGAGGTAGACAGTTCTCACGCCTGGCTTGTCTCCGCCGCAGGAGGGCCTCGGGGTGACGATGGGGTAACGTAGGCTGCCGTCCGACAGCCAGCCGGCATAACACTTGTCTAGGCCTTGGCTCCAGGCGGCGTAGAGCTGGCCCGTGGAGGCCAGGGTGGCGTTGTGAGATTCACAGAATGCCAGGGCTTCCTGGAAGGTGAACTGCTCCAAGCGTGTGACAAAGAACACCTCCCCTGGGGGCAGAAGCAGGTGGCAGGTGTGACCCTCATGCCCACAGCCAGGTGGGGGACTGGCAGGGCAACTGAACTGAGATCAGTTGGTCGCTCTAGATGGAAACAACCGTCCCTCCTTCTGTCTTCTCTAGATTGTCCAGTCCCACTTGGGCACCCTCCCTCTGACCCCCTGGGCTCCCCTCCACCACAAAACTCAAGCATAGAGCACCCAGATGCCGAGGTCCTGCAGCTCCCCACCCCCACCCCTGGGAACTCATCGAGGGGAGGAGCAGGTCCTGGGGCCATTCTTGGGGTTTGGGTCCCCACACCCAGCACAGTACCCAGGTGCCTGTCTGATTTGGGGGAAGGAAGTTCACGTTTACCAAATACCTACTTGTACCAGGCACTTCTCACACGTATCTCATTGAACGCTCACCAAAGGCTCTGATATGAGCACAATCAGCTCATATTTTATAGATGAGGAAACTAAGGCCCAGAGAGGTTAAGTAACTTGCCCCAAGTCACAAAACAAGTGAGTGGGTATGCTGAAATCTTTCCAGAACACCAGCATTTCCCAAATGGGGTTCAGTGCAATAGCAATTTGGTGATTATGATTGAAATTAAAAGAAATGAAACAAGAAAAGGTCTGTGGTTAAATAAGCTTGCGCTGCTTGGTTAAGCAGAGTTAAAGAGGTTTTCTACTGCAGGACTTCTCAGAGCCTTTGATTTGTTCCTGGGCATCGGGACTCTCCACAAGGCAGATGGCATATGTAACATTTATTTGTAATAAGTAAAGACTCAGCTATCAGCAGAAATCACTGCTTTTCTAAGGAACCAGTGCTCGCCTGCAGCTGGGGGAACTCACATGAACCACACAGGAGGGAGAGAAGGAGCTTGATCTGAGAGAGGGGCTGGGCCAGCCTTTCTTAAACAGGAACAGAACTGGGTGGATGGTAATTCCCCCTCCTCTTTGTGTCTCTCCAGGGCCCAAAATGCAAGAACATGGACCATACCCTCGAGCCTATCCACGTAGCAGTAGACATCATAAGTTTCTGATGGTGGCCGCACACCGTAGGTCCTGACCCCTGGGCTGCTGTCTTTGTCACCCACACACGGGGTCCGTGGGCTCACAATGGGGTATCTGCAAAGGAGGGCAGGAGGGGGGCATGAAGGCCTCCAGAGGCTGGGGGATGCAGGGCCCAGGGAGAGGCTGGCAGGTCTCTCGGGGACTTGGGCAGGGTGTATCTTCACTTGTCTGGTGAGATCCAAACCGGGAAGGAGCCCCTCATGCAACAAGCTCCCTGTGTGGCTGTGGGAAGGGTCTGGGGGCCCCTGGGGGATTCCTGGCTTCAGAAGAGACCCATTATATGGAAGGACATTGAGTCAAGCTGGAAGGGACCTAGGTGGGGGGCCTTGAGGAGAGAGTTTTCCTCTCTGTCCCTTGGGGATAAATGTCCAAGGACTTAATGTCACCTGGGGCTCTTCCCCACCTGCTCAGAATATGCCTTGATTTTGGGGGAGAAATTAAGGGAGGAGCCACGGAGTCATTAATTCATTAATTACAGCACAGCGTAGCAGGTGCCCACTCTGCTGGGTGCCGTGACAGGTTCTGCTCCCCAGGCCTGACCTCTCATGGTTGGTTTGGGGCTGGGGGGAGGGGGAAGGCGGGGGGCGGGGGCTCATCCTTCACCTGACAGTCTGGTCCTGCAGCCAACCAGCATCACATTGCTCGTAGCCTGCTTCATAGGCGGCCTGGAGCTGCTCCGGAGAGGCGATGACGGCCCCAGTGCGCAGACAGGCCTGCTGAGCCTCCTCAAAGGTCAGTGAGTATCGGGCGGAGCCTGGGCGGTAGTGGAACACAACCCCTGCGTGGGGAGGAGAGGAAGAGAAGGAAAGACATGGCATGGACTGGATACTACAATGCCGGGGCCCATGGGCCTGGTTCTTTGGTTTTGAGGGCAGGGAGGGAGCCCTGGCTCCGTCAGGAATGACTCCCCTTTGTCCCCTCCTTCCTTTCCTACTTCTTCTTTTTTTTTTTTTTTAAAGATTTTTTATTTATTTATAAGACAGAGATAGAGACAGCCAGCGAGAGAGGGAACACAAGCAGGGGGAGTGGGAGAGGAAGAAGCAGGCCCATAGCAGAGGAGCCCGACGTGGGGCTCGATCCCACAACGCCGGGATCACGCCCCGAGCCGAAGGCAGACGCCCAACCGCTCTGCCACCCAGGCGCCCCTCCTTTCCTACTTCTGATCCTATTCTCAACCAAGTTGGTTCCCTTTGCTTGTTCAAGCTTGTTCAAGCTGCTCCTGAAGTCCATCTCCCTGAGAGAGCCTTGGAGGACTCTTCTGCTCTGGGTGTCCCCAACCCTTCTCTCTGGGGCCCTTACTCCTAAGCTGTTCATTTGTCCATTTTCTCTTTAAAACAAATGCATTTTTTTCTCCTTATAACAAGAATAAGCATTCATTACAGAACAGAACAGAATACAGAAAAAGCTAAGGAATATATCGAGCAATCACTGGCATTTCTTCCACCTGGCCCAGGGCCCAGGGGGTGAGTGCCTGCCCCGAAAGACCCGGCCAGAGTTTTCGTGGGTGTGCACCGGGCACATTCTGGGGGGTGGCCTCATGGCTTTTGCCAGGTTCTCAAAGGGGCAGAGCCCTGTCCTTGAGCCTCCCACTTACTCTGCCTGTCTCATTGTATTCAGCTGCATACACATTGGCCTCTGCTTCTGACACTTCCTGGGGTGATTGGCCAGGTTATGTCAGCTTCAAATCCCTGGTCTGACACTGTCCCATGTCCCTTGTCCTGTGGCCAATGCTCATCTGTCCCTTGGCACCTTCCCACAGGGAGCCAGTGGGGCTCTTTCCAGTCCTGGACTAACCCTGGGAACCAGCCATTGGGGGGTTACCCCAAAACCTTCTAAACAATTTCTCCTTTCCAACAGATTGTTTTCTTCTGGGCAAGTCAGGCTGAAATCTGACCTGGTGACATCCTGGGTGTGATGGTGGATGGCAGTGTCCAGCTGCTCTTCCCCAGGAGGGGACACCAGCTAGGCCTTTATGAAAGCCACCCCAGAATGTCCTTCCTGTTCTTGGATTGGAGTTTGGGGAGCAGCTGAGCTCCATAACATCCCAAGCCTCCAGACCTCTATTAAACACCTGGAACACCCCCATCCTAGAAGAGGGGCTGGCAGGCATTTTCTGGAAAGGGCCAGATAGGACATAGTTTAGTCTTCGTGGGCTCAATGGTTTCTGTCACAACTACTCAACTCTACGGTGACAGCCCGAAAAGAGCCACAAGACAGCACACTGACGAGTAGCTGTGGCTTTGTTCCAATCCGACTCTATTCATGGATGTTGAATCTTGAATTTTATGTCATTTTCATTATATGTCACAAAATATTCTCACTCTGACTTTGTCCCCCAACTATTTAAAACTGTAAAACGATCCTTAGTGTGCGGGCCGTAGAGAAACAGGTGGCAAGCTGATGTGACTGTCAGAGCTTGCTGACCCCTGTCCTGGAAGGTCAGCTCTGTGAGGAGTCCCAGGGTCACCTTGTACAGTGGTTTTCAAGCAGCTCTGTTCTGTGGAGGTACCTGATGGGGCTAAGGGGGGGCCCTGGACAAAAGAGCCCCAGTTCTTGGCTCCACTTCACCTAGACCCATGTGGCATTTTTTAAAAAAAAGATTTTATTTATTTATTCGACAGAGATAGAGACAGCCAGCGAGAGAGGGAACACAAGCAGGGGGAGTGGGAGAGGAAGAAGCAGGCTCCCAGTGGAGGAGCCTGATATGGGGCTCGATCCCATAATGCTGGGATCATGCCCTGAGCCGAAGGCAGACGTTTAACCGCTGTGCCACCCAGGCGCCCCCCATGTGGCATTTTTACCTGCTTGACATATACTCCGGTTTCCACCTATGACTTCATTTGAAGGAAACTTTTTGTGGCAAAAGAGCGTGGAGGTCACTCTCTGGCCTACCCCCTTGTTTTGTAAGTAAGGAGAACCAAGTCTGAGAGGAGGAAGACTTGGCCCAGGTCTCAGGCTAAGTTGAAGGTACGGATCCTTTAGGTAGGCCAAGTTCTTTCCACCTGCCCCCAGCCCCCATGCAGCCCCACAAGGGGCAGGCACTTACCCCCTGGCAATCGTGGCCGCCCCGAAACCTCGGTTGCGCCTGGGACTGCGGTCACCTGCACGACATGGTCCTCACTGGTGAAGGCGGTGAAGGCTGGGCTGGGCGTGGCGGGAACACCCCAGGGCCCGGCGGTCTCTCCAGTCCTGTTCTCAGCCTCAGGGAAGGCAGTGGCCCCTCTATCGGGGGCAAACGTGAAGGGCTCCTCGGGCTCCGGGACAAACGTGAAGGGCTCCTCGGGCTCCGGGACAGTGGGGGAGACACCAAAGATGGGTTTCACAGTGAGGATCACGTTGCCTCGGGCTTCACCCTCGGTGACGTTTCGGGGCAGGGGCAGCTCCATGTCAGGCCAGGTCACTGTCTGGATGGTGATGTCCTCCTCGCCGCCCACCCCGAAGAAGTTTTCTGGGATGTCCACAAAGTCTTCACCTGGGGCGGGGAGAAAGATGAGCTTTAGGAGCTCAACCTGGGGCTGGCTTGAGGGAGACGAGCGTCGGATCCTCCTTCCCTGCCGGGGAAGGAAAGCACCTACTGTGCGCCTGGTGGCCTCGACTCTGCGAGTACTCATTCTAGGAGGCCTCCGTTTCCATGCTGCCGAAGAGCGCCAAGGCATCACACTGCGAGATGTTGACCAAGCAGCTCACCACTTATATGACCAGGGCAGCTCCAACATCCCTTCCTGATCAACGTCCGCCACCTCCTTACCTGTCTTCTGGGTATCGGCTGTTTTAAGTAGCCATAAATCAGTTATGAAGTGGAATAGAGAACTCGTGCTAAAGATGTGGGAGCCCATGACATGGAGGAAAGTGACCTAAGACCACTGCCTGCCTCAGTCACCAGCCAAGGAGGGTGTGGCAGGAACAGGCCGGTCAATCACTTAAGAAAGAGGAAACCCACAAGCGTGCTACCACTTCGAAAAGGCTGGTTAGGCTATGGGAAGGTTAGGAGAGGCTTTGGGGGAAACCCTCATTACTTTTGCAAAAATGCCCCTCTTCCTGTGAAGTCAGGCCGTAAAGGCCAAACATGAAGGAGCTAGGCCACCGTGCTGTCCCCAGTTTTGTCCTAATAGGGATGCAGGTCTATAGTATCCGTGTTTTTTTTCCCTTTAAGAATTAGCATGTAATTGTAATGCTAACCCAGACGTGTAAAATGAGATAAAAATCTTTTAAAAGTTTTAGTCTAAATTTTTTTTTTAAAAGATTTTATTCATTTGACAGAGATAGAGACAGCCAGCGAGAGAGGGAACACAAGCAAGGGGAGTGGGAGAGGAAGAAGCAGGCTCATAGCAGAGGAGCCTGATGTGGGGCTCGATCCCATAACGCCGGGATCACGCCCTGAGCCGAAGGCAGACGCTTAACCGCTGTGCCACCCAGGTGCTCCTAAATTTTTTTTTTTAATTTATTTGTTAGAGAGAGAGAGAGCATGGTAGTCAGAGAAAGAAGCAGACTCCCAGCTGAGCAGGGAGCCCGACGCGGGACTTGATCCCAGGACCCTGGGATCATGACCTGAGCCCACGGCAGATGTGTAACCGACTGAGCCTCCCAGGTGTCCCTAGTCTAAATTTTCAAAATAAATTGCCTGTCAAAACTGCCGCCACCAACTCTTTTCAATAACCATGTGGCCCTTCTTTTAAGTACACTGGATTCAAGAGAGTGGGTAACGGCGCTTGCCTGGAGGGGGCATGGTTTTGTGCAGGCCACCTGCTCCTTAGACAGATAGGGACATCGAGACTTTCCCC
Source organism: Ailuropoda melanoleuca (assembly GCF_002007445.2). Taxonomy (NCBI): domain Eukaryota; kingdom Metazoa; phylum Chordata; class Mammalia; order Carnivora; family Ursidae; genus Ailuropoda; species Ailuropoda melanoleuca. The sequence continues at coordinate 6,531,535 of NC_048226.1, forward strand.
GGCTGCACAGTCACCCCGGGCAGAGCCGTGATTCCAACCTGCGCAAACACAGACTCTAAAGGTCGTGCTTTTAACCCTCTCCTGAGCTGACAAGACAGGGCTGGATCCTGCCGCTTACGGTGCTTCTCCCTTAGCTGTTCTAGGAGCTGGTGAAAACAGGGGGTACTGAAGCATGGGGTTTGGGTACCTGCGGTCCCTTGAAGGGGTAGAAACCAACCCCCGTTCCCAGCTCCCCTCCTCTGGGCCCCCATTTCTGTGGTGCAAACCCCCCTCCCAGGCCCTGCACCCCCCCCCAGCCCCACCTGTGTAGCAGATGGCGTCGTAGCGGGACGAGGGGTCGGGGTAGCCCGTCTGGTTGGCATGCAGGTAGACGGTCCGCACGCCCAGGAGGTTGCCCCCGCAGTTGGGCCGGGCCTTGGAGATGGGGTAGCGCACACTGCGGTCGGCCAGCCAGCCAGCACTGCACATGTCCATGCCGCCCTGCCAGGCCAGGTAGAGCTGGCCCGTGGTGGCCAGCCGCGCGCCCAGCCGCCGGCACTCGTTGGCTGCCTCCTGGAAGGTGAACTTCTCCGGAGATGTCGCATAGAAGACCTCACCTGCCAAGGACAGGGCGGGCAGGGTGAGGACCTCCCTCCCCACTCCTGCCCCTGCCTCCCTCCCTAGACTCCAAGCTCCTGCTCCAAAGCATTCTTGCACTCTCTGCTGTGAAACGCCCCCTCTCCCTGCCCCATCCTTCCTAGCAGTTGAGCATTGCCCATGCAAGCAATCCTTTAAAAAAATTCAAGTTGTGATGGGAAGAGCAGGCATTAGACTTTGACCCTCAGAGCAGTGGTTCCCAAATGGGGGTCTCTAGGCCCTGAAGCATCTATAAGGGCATTAGTGGGGCCTTGTGAGCGCTTTTTACTATTTCTGCAAACCTAAGCATGTTGGGGGGGGGGGTAGGGGGGGTGGTGGGCAGCTGTTTCCGGGGAAGGGCACTGGCTGTCCCCGCTCAGTGGCAGCTCTGATTGGCCGTGTCTTTGGTGAGCCAAGAATGGGAACACAAATACTTGCTCCTTAATAGGCCCTGGGCCCAGGGGCGAGAGTGAGGAAAGGGAGCCTGGGGGTGAGAAAGCAGGGGACTGTCCCAGCCTCAGAATGAGCCAGGTTGTTTGGGCTTATCTCCAGCCTGGGGGAAGCTGCGAACTTGGGTGGGGNNNGGGGGGGGGCTGAGGTGGCAGAGCCTACTGTCAAAGGGGGGGGGGGTTGGGTGCAGATGGGGGAAGGCGTGTCTTCCACAGGCCCAGGTAACTCGGGAAGCTCTGCTTGTGATCAAAATTAGTATCCTTTACAGAGCAGAGAAAGACTCTGGGTTCCTTCCCGCCACCACTGAGGCTCTCCAGAACTAGCCCATTGGGACGGCCTGGATGGCGCTGGGGGCTGGCTGCAGGGGAGCTAGAGAGGTCAGAAGGGCAGCCGGCTCTCCTGGGAGCTACACTTCTGATGGACCCCGCCCTGGAGTGGCCTGGGGCATCCTTTGTGAGGGTGACAAGGCTGGGGTGGGCTTTACTGGTGCAGTGAACCTTGGGACAGTGATGGGCTGGTCATGGCAGCAGGACATGCTGACTGGGAGGGGTGGTCCCAGCAGAGAGACAGAGACAAGCATTCTTGGGCCCAGTAGTGGTGCCAGTTGGGGGGTGCCCGCGGCTACTGAGGCTCCAAAGTGGGGAAGGAGGGGATCTGAGGGCCCCTTCCTTCCCCCCACCCTCTCTGGGCATGGCAGGGAGGGGTCTGGTGTGTGCTGCCCTGGGTTCGTGCTCTGCCCTAGAGGAGGCCCACGGGATCCCTAGTGTCAGTGGGGAGAAGGGGACAGGTAGGGCTCCTGGGAAGGGGGCAGGCCTCACCCTCCATCTCCTCAGCGAAGCAGTAGACATCATAGGTCTCATTGGTGTCTCGGATGCCGTAGGTCCTCACGCCCGGAAACTCATCCTTGTCCCCATAGCAGCCTTCCCTCGGAGTGTGGATGGGGTACCTGCCAGGAACCCAGAATGAGTGTCATGTGACCCTCAGGGGACAGAAGGGGCCCGTGGCCTGGGCCCTTGTATCCTCCTCCCATGTGGGAGGAAACGGGGACTCACTGATGTGTTTGCCAGTATCTGCCCTGGGTATGTGGCCTGTTCGTCTTTTGGTTTTTCCCCCCAAGCTTTATTGAGATACATGTTTTCACAGTTATCGATGATTACAGGCAGCCCCCTTTGCTGAATATTTATAAGAACTGAATATCCAGGCCTTCAAACCTTTTCTGTAGAGAGCCCAGAGAGTAAATATTTTAGGTCTTGCGGCCCCTAGGATCTCATCTTGACCCCTCAACATTGCCGCTGTAGTGTGAAACGACCACAGAGGTCCTACACAGCTTTTGCTGACCTACACACCATTTGCTGACCCCTGCTTTGCCTCATTTGAGTCTCACATCAACCTAATAAGGCAAGTGCTAGAAACACTCCATTTTAACCTGGAAGAAACTGAGGCCCAGAGACGTTAAACAATTTGCCCCAGGTCACACAGCGTCTAAGTGTCAGAGCTGCGGTTTGAGCCCAGCTCTCTCAGAGGCCGCGGTGTGGGCTCTTGCACTATGCTAGGCTGCTGTCTTGTCTTGCTTTCTTGTTGGTGGCGTTTGTGTCCTAATATCTGAAAGAGCTACCACAAGATTGCAAAGATATTTTCCTTTGTTTTCCTTGGGACGCTTTGCGGTTCTGGCTTTTCCGTTCAGAGCTCTGATCCGCCCCGAATGAATGTCTCATCTTGCCTAAACAGGCTCGCTCTCACGGACTGAGATCCCTCGAGGGCAGAGCTCTGTCTGTCCCGCTGGGCTACCCATCCCTCAGCAGCTGCACTCCAGGGAAAAAAGGCGCCCAAAAGCTTAATTTATGGATGTCTCGCCTTATTAAAAGCAACAAAAAAGAAAGGCAAGCGGTTTACAAAAATACACAAAGCACCGAAGTTTCAAGAAACAGTGCAGAAATCATGGCAAAGGGGGTCCAGGGGTAGGAAGGTAATGATGTGTAATGTGCTCACGCAGGCGAAGTTCCTAGCAGCTCCTCATTCCGCTACAGGGTAGAATGACAAGGACCTGGACAGGTCGCGAGATTTCTATCAGCAGAGCCACCAGACATTCCAGAATGCGTCCCGGCCCCCCGGGAGCTCCCACATGAGCCTGTCTGAGGTGGTCGGGCACAAGGGGCACATGGCCTTTATTGCTCATGCTCCATCTTTCAAATGAATACAATAAGCCCCCTTTTAAAAAATAAAGCACGAGGGGCGCCTGGGTGGCACAGCGGTTAAGCGTCTGCCTTCGGCTCAGGGCATGACCCCGGCGTTATGGGATCGAGCCCCACATCAGGCTCCTCCGCTGTGAGCCTTTTTCTTCCTTTCCCACTCCCCCTGCTTGTGTTCCCTCTCTCGCTGGCTGTCTCTATCTCTGTCGAATAAATAAATAAAAAATCTTAAAAAAAAAAAAAAGGCACGAAAAGGCCTTCTGTGCAAGTTCTCTATTGTTTTAAAATTCCTAGCGGCCACTAAAAGTATTTCCACTGGAGCACTGGAGCTTTCTAGAAAAGCACGTGATGAATTTTCTGCACGCAGAATACCTGACACATTATTATGTCTTTCCTCATAGCACAACCAGATGGTCCCAAATCAAACGTTGGCTTCTGAACAGTGATATAAGTGTTGTTAGAGCTGGCGAAGGCATTACTGCAGCCCCAGCCCAGGCTGGTCATGGTGTCATGCCAGCCCCGCCTCCGGGCTGGCCCGGTGCTCTAGCCCATCGTCCCCCCCCACTCTGCGCGTGGCCTGGGGGCTCACCTGACAGTCTGGTCGGCCAGCCAGCCGGCGTCACACTGGTGGAAGCCGTCCTCATAGGCGGCCTGCAGCTGTTCAGGGGTGGCGNCTCATAGGCGGCCTGCAGCTGTTCAGGGGTGGCGATGATGGCACTGTTCTGTAGGCAGGCCCGCTGTGCCCTGTCAAAGTCCAGCGTGTAGCGTGTGGAGATGGCTCTGTAATGGAACACAATGCCTGCGCGGGCGGGAGAGCAGGTCAGGCACAGCCTCCCATCTTCAAAGTCCTCGAAGAATTATGGTTATGGTCAAAGGGGCCTTAGGGACATCTGTCTGGGCCTCTAGCTGATGCACAGATCTCCTCCCTACATTCACATGTGATCCTTCTGCCCTTGTGGAAATACCTCCAGTGATGGGGACCTCACTACCTCACAGAGTGTCTGTTTTGAATTTCTCTGATAATTCTGATAATCAGAAAGTTCTTTGAATTGAGCTAAAACCTGCCTCCTTTTACTTTTTTGTTGGCACTCCCGGGCCCCATATTTTCTTTGGGAAAGAGACCCTTAGAGCCCCATGTATCCTCAGCCCAGGAGCATCCTAGTGGGAACCCTGTCCTCAAGCCAACCAAGGACACAACCATTCTCCTTGGGCCATCAAGAGAAAAGGAACCAGGGAGGCTTCATCCCCTTTCTCTGACTTCTGGAGCTGAGAATGGGGCTGGGGTGGGGGTGGAGGAGGGAAAAGACATCTGGATAAAGAGTCAGGAGACCGCTCTGGCTCGCTTCCAGAGAAACTTCAGGCAGATCGCCTAACCTCAGTTTGCTTATCTGTAAAATGGGGATGATCACAGGGCCCACGGAATCATGGGATGGTGGCCAAGCGCAAACTTTCATTTACATGTGCCGATGGCCAGGACGTGTTTAATTCCCTCAAAGTCCAGAGAGAATGATAGTCCCAGTTCCGTGTTAGAGGCACAACTGAAGCTAAGTGACTTGACTCCGGTGGGTGCAAGCCAGCCGGCGGGGAAGCAGCTGGGATTTGAAAACCAGCCTGCCTGAGTTCACTCCCATGAGGATACCATTCTGGTTCTTTCCCCGGGTGAAGCAGTGTCCCTGTGGGACGTTCTCACCTTTTACCACGACCTCTATGGTAGCCTCGCTGTCCTCAATGCCTTGCATAACCTCGCAGCGGTAGATCCCCGAGTCATTGGAGCGAAGGTTCTGGATTTCCAAGGTGGCATCACTGGGGATGGCCGGGTAGTTGGGCAGCGAGACCTTGTCTTGGTAGGCATTGTTGACCCGCACCTGCCCTTCCGTGGCTACCAATAGCACCACCTCCTTCTCCTTGGAAATACGGCTCCACTTGATTCTCGGGGCGAGGGGGGCGGTGGAGGGGGCGGTGGTCACAGGGTGCGTGGGGTCGATGAAGTAGCAAGGGATGGTGAGGGAGCTCCCCAGGAGGACCCGCAGAGGGGACGGTTCGGGGATGCTGACACTCAGCGAGTTGTCAGGGTCTGTGGGGCAGGGACAGAACTGTTAGCACCTGGAGAGGACCACTCAGCCTCCCTGTCAATCCTTCTGGAAATGACAAAATCCCGTGAGCTCTTCTGTATTTGTGGGGGGGGGGGCGCTCCTGTGCCAATCGGAATTCCCGGGAAGCTCTGCAATGCCTTTTCCAGAGCGGTATTCCTCAAGACCCCTGGTCTCTTCACCTCAAGACAGGAACTATGGAACTGGAAAAGGGTTGCAGAGGAGGTCAAGGAAAACTTTAGGGCTCAGATCTCCCCCTCTCTGTTTCTCAGACTGGGGTACCCCAGGGGATACCAAGCCATAAGAGAAACAGGACCCATCTTCCTGGAGTGAGAGCTTGACTCAAAGGATTTTGGGAAAAATCACTTTGGGGCAGGAAAAGTTGTAAAAAAAAAAAATCCACACAATGTTTAAAGCTCAGATGCAAAACTACACAGACATGTCCCACTTGAGGTCTGCTTTGGACTCCATCCTGACTTTGCTGAGGGACAAGGCGTTCTCTCTTGCTGTTGGGGAATCGGGGGAGGGGGGCTGGCTGGAGAAGCATCAGAGAAGAGCAGACATTCATGTACTTCTGCAAAAAAGTCAGACAGGTTGGGGTTGGGTGTGGGGTATGACTAGCTCCACGAAAGATCATGGAGAGTATTGGTAGGGAAGATGCGGCATGTTTACCAAATCCAGTTAGAAGTAAAAGATCTTCCTGAAATGGGAAAGAAACAGCTTTTGCAAAAATAGCACCTCACGGCAAGTCATACACTTAGGGGACCCCCCCCCTTTTTCTTTCCAGGAGAGCTTACAGGTTGAAAATAAAACTGTGTCAGATATTTGTGGGTGGTAGATACATAACCGGGCAAGGAAGGGGGAGCCAGGAATGTTTGGGGGGTCCAGCCCTAAACTTTGAAGTCCTGGACAGCCACTACTGGGTCCTTCCACAAAAATCTCCCTCCGAATACTCAGCCCTCGCCCCAAAACACAGCATGGTTTTAGAGTGGGCCGTTCTCCAGTTCTTCAGGGAGAGCTAAGAGTGACTGCAGTGCCCAATGCTGCAGTTTTTAAAGCTCTCAACCAACCTTACGGACTGGTTTGCCTGTGTGGGCAAACCACCCAGGTTACAGCCAGGGGCTGGATATTTATGGGTCCCCAAGCCGGAGTACAGATGGACACCCAGATATCCTACGTATAAATATTTAAAAGTTATAAATCAAGTCCACAGATTGTTAAATAAAATATGTTCTATCTTCCTATTTGACAATGGCACCTTTCAAAATGAAAAGCCAGGTTCCAAATTTAGAATTCTTGGATTCCTTAGAGATTTGCACGGGGCTCCTGTGGCCAAGCAGGAGGCCGCCTTCTTCTCTGCCAGTTCTCTGCACCGTGAGAGGCCTATGCTTATCCCAGCCCTCACACTCCAGCTCTATCCACACCCCTTGATCTCTCCCTCAGACCTGGCGTGGCTCTCACCAAAGGCATGGTGCTCCCCCCCCACCCCCAGGAGGATGGGTCCTGGAAGTGGTTTGGAGCCACTTGGGCAAGGAATTTGGGGCATCCTGGGTATCCAGAGTGTGGTCTAAAGGGAGAGCATCGATCTGTGTGGACATGTCCCTACAGATCCCTCAACCTTTAAGGAGCACTGGGGCTGGACGAGGGCCTCCTCCAGGGAAGCCTCTAAAGTGCGTGGCCCAGAGCAGGGGCTCTCTTGCCTAGGTCTAAGGGAGATACAGGTCACGCTGGGGCAAACCCATCCTGCAGTCAGTGGAGGGTTTGCTCACCTGATTGAGGGCTTGATGATCAGAAACCCACCTAGGGCCTGCCATATGTGAGAGACCACGGGGGTCTTCCCAAGGATGGCGTGCCAAGAAAAACAAAGACCTGTGTGATGTATTGGGGACTTCTTTCTGTTTCTCAAGGAATTTTCTCTTTGATGATCCAGCTGTTCCTCCCTTAGCAGCTTTTCCTCTTTGGGCTTATCTGTAATCCTGCTCCGACCCCAAGCTCAGCGTGTGGCGGTTTTGGGTAAGATCCACAGAGAGGAGATGGGAAGATGGGCGCCTGCCAGGAGCTCTCCCCCTTGGCTGTCCATGTGAGAGGGCAGCCGGGAGCAGGATTACCTGAGCCAGGGCTCCCAGATGCATGCGTGTGTGTGTGTGTGTGTGTGTGTGTGTGTGTGTGTGTGTTCACACACACGGGCGTTCTCCCCTTGCAGCTAGGCTTGCCTTCGATAGAAAAGGGGCAGGCAGGGCCAGAAAAAGGCCAGGAGAAGGGAGATTATATCCCTGGGAGCAGCAGCACGGAGTCTGGGACTCAGTACCCCGAATCCAGTCTTCTGTGGCTGCCGGATCCGTGAGGCACGCATGGGAGTGTCCTTACCTGAAGCTTCTAGTGAGCTGGCTGCTGTGATGACCCTCAGAGTCACAAACACCAAGAGTAAAGTGGTCATAGTTCACCTGGAAGGAGGGAGGCAGAGGGGTGAGCTGGAGGCTCAGACACAGTGGGCTCGAGGGTCACATGGCACACAACACAAGGTGATTAATTCCACGCGCAAGGATCTGAAATCACATCAAAATAGAGGCTGCGTGTGGTTTGAGGGACGTCTTCTCCAAGAGTCCTCTCTTCACAAGGCCTTCCCAGATTTCTCAGTTTAATTACACGTGTTAGGCTGGAAACCTCCTGTCTCTTCGAGGGCACTTCCCACCTTCTAACCTATAAAGGCTCCTTCTGAAGGATCCGTGCAATGGTTGATGTTATGTCGACTTGACTAGACCCACTGGCTGCTCAGATATTTGTTCAAACATTATTCTGGGTGTGTCTGTGAGGGTGTTTTGGATGAGGTGAACATTTAAGTTGGTACACTAAGCAGATTGCCCTGATAATCTGGGTGGGCCTCATCCAATCAGCTGAAGGCATGAATGAAACAAAAAGACTGAACCGCTTCCAGGAGAGAGAGAATTCCCCCTGCCTGATGACCTCCAAACTGCCTTCAGATTTGAACTGAAACATTGGCTCTCCCTGGGTCTCGAGTCTTCAGACTCAGCCTGGAACTACACCCTGGCTTTCTTGGGCCTCCAGCTTGCCTGATACTTCCATAATCATGTGAGCCAATTCCTTACAGTAAACCTCTTTCTCTATAGATGCACAGATCCAATCGACTCTGTCTTTCTGGAGAAGCCTACTATAATCCCCCAGGCCCAGAGAAATGAAATGAATTAGCCAACCTCCCTGACGGAACCCAGGCCTGCCCCCAACTTCTAATTTGGGAATCTTGTGTGTTTAAGAATGAAGAATGCTCCAGGCTTTTGAGCACAATTCACAGGGGCCTGGTTCAAGCCAGGGGAAGGATGCCCACCCAGGGAGCTCTTGAGGACGCTCTGGGATGGACAGATTAATCATGGAGGGGAGCAGTCAGAGCCCAGGACCCCCGAAGCCCTCCCACTGGCCCAAACAATGACTTCATGTGAATCAGAAAAGCCTTCCTTACTGTTATCTGCTGTAAAACTGTCACGTCAAGTGACAACCACAACATAGAGGCCTCCCCTGCACAACTGAGCCCCTGACTCCAAGTGGGCCAGTGCAGGTAGACCCCAAAAAGAACCCATTAAACTTACAAGAGATCAACCAGAACACTGGTCGTCAACTTTGGCTGCACATGGAAATCACCTGGGCTTCCGCCTGATCTTCAGGCATTTTTAAAGCATCCCAGAAGGTTCAAATGTGTGGCCAAGACGGAGCACACTAGCTAGAGGATGAGCAGTCAGTCCCACGGCAGACGCCTGTGGCTGGCACCCCATGGCAGGTGCCCGATGATGCTTCCTGAGTTGTTCTGTTGGTGGGACCTGCACTGGCGCCCACCCTGCCCTCCTGTCCAGCCTGGGAGCATTTCATCTTGGTTTAAGAGGTGTCCGCATCACAGATGCTCCTTGCGGAGGAGGGAGGCGGAGGGGTTGGAGGACCTGGAACTAAAGACAAGCATGGAGCTTTGGGAGGCTGGGATGGAGCCTCCCGCGTTCCCCGCTGTGTCACAGTCTGATGGCCCAGCAGGTGTCGCTGTTGGTTCAGTCACCATCAGTGGGGGGGGCTCCTGGGCTCCCTTCCCCGGAATGCGTGGGGGAGGGGCAGGCGGGGCCCAGGACTCTGGGGAACCCTTTTGGGGTGACCTGGCCTATTGTTTAGAGTGACCTTTCTTTCCATCACTGTCATTCATGCCACATACGTTGGTCACCTGAGAGATGGAAGACCTGCCTGTGTGGGCCCCGCTTGGGGGACAGAGATGAGTGTGTGAGGCATGTCTCCCTCACACTGTAGGACATCTGGAAAATTCCAAAGACATAACAAGCAGTCCCCTGCTTCTCCTCAGACATTTTTCTCCTTCGATGATGCCTTCAAACAACAATCTCTGGGGTTCCAGGTCCTGCCACCCTGAGAGGCCGCTGAGTTGCGGCACTCTCGTTCAGGCCCAGCGTGACTGATCGCAGGAAATAGTCCGTCCACCCCCCCCCCCCCCCCCGNGAGATGGAAGACCTGCCTGTGTGGGCCCCGCTTGGGGGACAGAGATGAGTGTGTGAGGCATGTCTCCCTCACACTGTAGGACATCTGGAAAATTCCAAAGACATAACAAGCAGTCCCCTGCTTCTCCTCAGACATTTTTCTCCTTCGATGATGCCTTCAAACAACAATCTCTGGGGTTCCAGGTCCTGCCACCCTGAGAGGCCACTGAGTTGCGGCACTCTCGTTCAGCCCCAGCGTGACCGATCGCGGGAAATAGTCCACCCACCCCCCCCACCCCGGGAGCCTAGAAGGATAAGGTGTCCCCTCCAGTCTGGGGAAGGGGCTAGACTTGTGGGCTCCTCTCTTCCCAGAGCCTCAGGGATACCGTGTCCAGACACAGGGCCCGCCTGTCCGTCTTCCCTCAGAACACCCTCCACTGGGAAGTTCTGTGTATGTTTTTGGAGGTGTGTTTCTTCCCAAACTCTGTGAACAAGCCCGCCATTGTCTGCGATGCAGTGGCTTTCTGTGGGGCTGGGGCCCGCTCTGTTTTTCTCCCTGGCCTCCACCAGGAATGGAAAGGGCAGGGGTTTGGGGTAGGGGTAGACTGGGCAGAGAAACTAATTTTATTTCTTCTTTTTTAAGACAAACTTTGGGACAGAAACGTTGCAATAAATATGGTCCTGTGTTTGTGTTTTCTCAGCTGTAAAGAAAATAGGGAGAAATACCATTCTGTCCAGCTTCCAAGTGTCTCCAGGACTCACTGAGTCTTTTATGGGAGAAGGACTCTGCCAGCCCGTCAACAGGGAGGCCTTTCTCCAGCGAGGTGGTGGTGAGGGGACAGGGCTGGGGCAGATGAAGGGGACCGGGGTGTCCGGAATGAAGTGAAATGAGGAGTTTGGGGGAGCAGGATGGTGCTGCTGGATGAAGGCTGGGAGATGAGGGGTTCCGTGTGTGGTTGGGTTGCTCACCAAGGAACTAACTTTCTTAGGAGAAGTACTAGGAGACCTGGCAAGGGCAAGTAAGCTTAGTAGCGCTTTTGAACTGAGCTGAGGGTGTGTGTACACGAGCGCGTGTGCCCCATCGCTGGAGATAGGGAAACCCTCCATCTTCTCATCAGCTAGACTCAGTCTCATGGTTGCCAACACGGCCAGGGCCCTAGCCTCTACTCCACTGAATTAAGAAACTGGATGGGCAGGTCACCCTCTTGCCTTGAATCCCTCTTCCAGCAACATGCAGTGGAGACCCCAGACCTGAGACCCCCCGCCCCCCCAGACCAGAGATCCCCAGTCCCGGTACTGGCTTGGCCACCTCCTGTTTAATACCCCAGGACCTACCCCCACGGCTGTTTCAAGACTGAGTGAGATAATGTGCCATTCAGGCTCCCCTGTCCGGAGCGGGAACTGTGTCTCTGGCTTAGAAGCTGGCAGGGTGTGGCACCCAGCAGGCGGCCATCAGTGCTGCTCTCCCCCCACGTCCCTGGTGGCAGGACTGGGGGAGCCTCTCAAGCTGTGTCGACCGGAAGAGGGGCCAGTGGCTGGGGTTTTATAGCCATGACCTCCCTGCCGGGGATCCTGTCCACATGGCCAAGGCAGGTTGCCTTCAGTCTCTAACTGAATAGGAGAGGCCCATTCCTTCACAAGGCGGCGTGCCGTGGCTGGGCAGCTGGGATGGTGCTCAACATGTTCCAAGCCGGGGGCTGATGTCCCACCCCCATGATAATTTCTACCCCTCAGCTCCTCCTTCAGGGACCACACTAAGCACATCCACTCCTCTTTCAAGGGACTCATGCCAGACCTCCAGGGGTCCCATCTGCTCTCCCGTCTGCCGTTCTCGCACAGAGCTGCTCGTTCCTTTCACTCTTCCTCGCGTGCCTTCCATTCCTCACCTCCCTTCCTGGAGCCACAGAAGGTCAGAGCTTGAATAGACATTCGTGAATGTCAAGTTCAACTCCTTCCATTTACAGGTGAAGAAACTAAGACCCCAAGAGGTTAAGTGATTTGCTCAAGGCCGCACAGTAAGTTGGAGATGGAGCCAAGACCAGAACCCAGTGCTAGGGGTCCGGTCATCATCGTCCCGTGTTGTCAGCTCTATGCATCTGGCTTGGGTCTCGCTGTCTCCACAGCCCTCCGCAGAACGCCCAGCACAGAGAGAGGTCAATCAGGAAATATATGCCGAATGAATGAATGAACAAATGGAGGCCCAAGCACCCCAGGCCTCTGAGGGAGGAGAAGGGACGCTGGAGGCTCACATTTGTAGAGCCCCTGTGAGGTGCACAGCTCTTTGGGGTAGACCACTCCCATTTTGCATTCAGTGAATCTCAGCTAGAGAGATACATCGCTGGTGATGTACATGGCCATGTTACTTCACGCCAGCACGCCATTACGTCATGTGACTTTGGGAAGGTCACAGCCCATGTGCAGCCCAGGGGTGAGACAAGTAGGGTCTTCCCTTCCCGGGGCCCCAGAGAAAACCAGTTGGGCATCAGAGCCAGCCTGCCCTGACTGGCCAGAGATAACTTCCCATATCTCCTCCCAATTCCGTGTTCAGGGATGTCACATAGGGAGCTTGAAATGTGTCTAAATGGGACTATCTCCAGCACGGAAAACGAGAGAACATTACAAATGAGGGCTTTTGTCTTTCTCTGCCTTTCTGGGAGTGGGCTTACCAGCACGCTAGTGGAAGCAACTAACGCTAAATGCAGAACCAGGCTGGTTCGCCTCTCCCGACTGGGACTGCTCCCCCACCCAAGCTACCACTTACATTTTCTCCTGTGTATGCTAGCTCTGCCTCACCGTGCAGACTGTGACCTCCTTAAGGCTGAAAGTCAAGGCTTAAGTTAAAAAAAAAAAAAAGAATTCTCTCTGTGTTAACTCATGCAGTCCTGGGAACAACAAAAAATGCTATTTGATGCCTACTTATGGATGAACCAGTGGATGCTGGAATTTGGTAGACTGGTTGACCAGTAGGATTAGTCAGTAACTAAGTGGCTCTGTGTCCATGACTTCAGTACTGGGAGAGGGATGTAAAAGGACCAAGGCCACCCATTCTCCCAGCCCCTGGCCTCCAGCAGATCACTTATTTGCAGGCTAATCTCACAACAGTGCCTCTTTTCTTGTCATTCATGGACAAGCCCCATCTTACATCTGTGTGTAGTGGTGTTGGCATATGCACTTAAGATTGGATTTCAAGCCCAGCATAGAGAAAGGGGCAGGGATCCCACACCAACGACACATCTAGCCAGAGGGACCCAAGTGCAGCTGCTAATTTACCACATACTCTAAACAGACATAGTGGAATGGTGTGGAAAGGGGGAGTCAGACAGCTGATTCCAGTCCTAGCTCTGTCCTAACTCACTGGGGAACTCATGGAAGCCTTCGGTTTTCCCATCTGTAAAGCCGGAATCACAACGCAAGGTTCACCCCCATGAGAACTGTGAAGGTATTTTTTGTGAATGCGAAGATTCTTTTTGTATTTCCTCCTCTTTCTCCTCTCTCCCTCTTCCTCCTATTCCTTATTCTCTCTCTGTGTCTTTTTTTCATATCTTTAATTTCCTTATTCCTATTTTGTTATTTACTCTGTTGTCACTGAAGCACCTGGAATTCTTGACAATCACTAATGCAGGGTCCAGTCAGGGGGCGGGTGTGAGTTCCCAAGGGAGAGCCCTAACCCACTCCTGGGCCTTCCATCAGCGGGGAGGAACCCTGCGGGTGTCCCGAGTCCTGGCTCTCCCGGTGCCCCCAGAGGCCCAAGGAGAACTGGTTCCTGCAGCCCAACATGGCGGCTCCTCCCCAAAGTCTGTCTTTCTGCCTGAGGGAAAAGGAGGGCCACTGCACAAATCCACTTCTGCTCTGCCGGGCTGCAGGCAGTCCTTGCTAACTTCCTCCCAGGGATTTTCAGGGTGAGTTTTTAAAAAGCTCTAACCAAGCCATTCCTGATTAAAAGGGTCATGTCTCAGCCAGTACCTGCAAAAACTTGAATAGCACTTGCTCAAGAGTGTCTGGATTCCCATCAGCCAATTGAGCAGAAAAGCCAACAGAGCCAGCCCTCCCTTGAGCTGGGTCTTCTGGATCTTTGTAAGGTCCCACCCTCACCTTTGGCAGCTGGAAGCGCTGGCCAGCTCCTTGCGGCTTCCCGCGCTCCTGATCACAGGGAGGGGGCAGCTAAGGGAAGGAAGCCCTCTCTCAACTTCAGCTTCAGAAATTAGCCCAAGAAGATGTTTCTGCCAATGTCAATCTACGGCCAACCTCACCATCCTAGTGAGGGACTAGGAAGGTGCTGGTTCCACAGTTAAAAAAAACACACACAAAAAACCAAAAACCTGGCCTGGGTTTATGGAAGGCCCACATGGTACTGTGGACCCTGCCTGTGGAGGGGGGTGGTGAGCATAACAGGGAACTGGGAGGAGCAGACCCTGGTCAAGGGCATGGAGCACATACAGAACCGTAGAAGGCATCCATTTCTTTCCTCTCTGGGCTTTCTGCCTTGATTTCCCTCACTCACTGATACGTGTCCTTGCTAGGGACATTTAGCTGGTAACTGTTGGACTTGGACATGTTGTGACAAGAGATATGCTGTTCTTCATCTGCTCCCTGGGGTCTACTATGAACACAGGCTCTGTGCAATTTCCTGAAGTGGCCTCTTCTCAAGTTTTCTGGGAAACATATGGTATGGGAGAAGATGAATACCTTAAAAATACAACCTGAATTCATACCTTGGACCTACAACTTGCTATTTGGGGGAAGTTGGGCAAGTTTCTTGGCACCTTTGGACAAAAAATCCATGGGTGAGGCCTCTGGGAATGGCTTTTTTCCAGTTCGGAGGAGAGGCAGGGAACGATGTTCTAAACTTCCTCTCATTCCTTCCAAATCACAAAACAGAAGTTTCTATGTCCCCCAGGTAGCATGATCCTGTTGGGTGAGCTGGCAGGAGGAGTGGGGAGAAAGGAAGCTTTTATCCCATTGAAAGCTTAGGTCAGAAGGGATAGCTAAAGCAATGGGAAGCTTGGCCTGGGTACTTCATGGCAGAACAGGAGGAATGTTCTTGGACTGAAAGCCAGCCCTCCTCTCCCATCGCCTGCAAGGCCCTTCGTGATCTGCCCCTGTTCCTGCTCACACCATGTCTCATACTCCATTTCCAGCCATATTCTAGCTGGTCCTTGAGCACAAAAACTTGTTACCTCCTAAGGGCTTTTTGTAGCTGTTCTTCCTTCTTTCTGGCACATACTTGTGGATCTTTCCCTAGCTGGCCACTTTTCAACATTCTAGGCTCTGTCCAAAGGTCCCTTCCCTGACCACCCTGTTCCTTCACCCCCACCCGGTGCCTCCCTGATATTGTTTATTTATATTATTATTATAATTGGAAATTATTGCCCTTTCCTGTGTGTTGATTATCTGCTCCCCCTACTAGAATATACACTCCATGAGGGCAGGGACTTGTGTCTGTTTTGCTTACTGCTCTATTTCCAGTGCCTAGAACAATGCATGGCACATAGCAAGTAAACAAAAAAGATTCATTGGATACATGAATGGATGGCTCTTAATGAATGGGCAATGTACTTTCTGGATTAAGTTTGGGAATGCAAGGAGTAGTAAGCTTAAGACTGATCCGCGGGGCGCCTGGGTGGCACAGTGGTTAAGCATCTGCCTTCGGCTCAGGGCGTGATACCGGCGTTATGGGATCAAGCCCCGCATCAGGCTCCTCCACTATGAGCCTGCTTCTTCCTCTCCCACTCCCCCTGCTTGTGTTCCCTCTCTCGCTGGCTGTCTCTATCTCTGTCGAATAAATAAATAAAATCTTAAAAAAAAAAAAAAGACTGATCCGTAACCGTTGGATGTCACCTGATTTCAAAGCATTCCTGCCTCCTCAGCCTTGGAGACCGTTAGAAGACCTCAGAGAAAGGGTAACTGGGAGCAGGGGCTGTCAGGGGAGCTGGGGGCATTCCCGTAGCCCATGGAAACATCCATACATGGCCCTTGGAAACACCTATTCATCTTCCTCTCCTGCTAGGAGAGGACCGGGAGTAGGGCAAGATGGTCATTCAGGGAGCAGGGAGGGACTCCAAAGATCCAGGGACAAAACAGAACTTGGAGCCATGCTGTCACCTGACGAAGGCTGCATTTCCAAGGGGCCGGGAGGGAGGCTGAGTCCAGGAGCTGAGAAGAAAGGCTGGCCATGGGTGGTGCTTCCTAAGGGTTGGATGCCTGCAGCCATTCTGGCCCCAGGGTGGGGGGCCGGCCCTTGAGGGAAAAATTCAACTCAACACCACCAACCTTTCCCCATTATGCCCACCTCTCCCCACTCTCCGTTGCAAATTCCCAGTAAAACCAGTTTAAAGTGGAGGGGCACATTGCACGATTAATGGTTCCTATTCACTCACCCAGGGACACTTAGCTTTGCCCTGTTCTCTCTGTGGAAAAAACCCTAGGACTTGGGACCCGCCCCTTCCTGTTCTCAGCCTTCCCTTCCAGCTGGGCACTTAGAGGTTTTCTCTGCATTAATTTCAGACGTTGTGTAAATATCGAACCTGGGATTTTGGAAGGGAGTGTCCTTCAGCCCAAACTTTCCATCAGGCACAAGCACCTTTTTTGGGGGCAGGGATCCTGGGCCAAGAGCTGAGTTCCCTCCACTTGGTGTTGACCGCCAACCTGGCAGAACAGACAGTTCCTTCCTGCAGGGATTTGGGAAGGGGCTAGGGGACCCAGTGTGACGCCTTGGCGGCCTCCCTGGCTGAGAATGGAGCCCAGGTTTAGAAAAATGATCTTCGGCAGAGGTGTCTGGAAGCTGAGTGTCCCAGTGAAATGCCTTCTTGTCAGAAAGGGCCATCAGGTGTTTGGGGTGATAGCCGAGTCCCTGGGCAGGCAGACAGCCAGGTGCCTGGCTTGTGGCTGACGGGAAACAGGGGGCCACTGTCTCCCTGAGGCAGACACTCAGGTTCTGTGACTTTAGTCCTGGGGTCTAGTCAAGGGTAAATAAGAAAATGAATTACTGGAGAAAAAAACCCTCATTCTTTTTTTTTTTTAAAGATTTTTTATTTTTACGTAATCTCTGCACCCAGAGGGCAGAGTTCAGGACTCGAACTCACAACCCTGAGATCAAGAGTCACATGCTCTACCGACTGAGCCAGCCAGGTGCCCCAAACCTCATTCTTTAGATTTTATTTATTTATTTGACAGAGATAGAGACAGCCAGCAAGAGAGGGAACGCAAGCAGGGGGAATGGGAGAGGAAGAAGCAGGCTCGTAGCGGAAGAGCCTGATGTGGGGCTCGATCCCATAACACCGGGATCATGCCCTGAGCCAAAGGCAGACGCCCAACCGCTGTGCCACCCAGGCGCCCCCAAACCTCATTCTTTTGACCCTAGTTTGCCCACCTTGGTTCCAGGTCTAGGCAAGACTTCATGGTGAACATCCCTTTAAGTTCTTTTGGGTCGTGTTCCTCTTCGAGAGCCAGTGGGAGCTGTGGACCCAGGTTCTAGGAGGTGACCTTTAAGCCTCCATTCAGTTTACTTGGGGGCCTCAGGGCAGACCAGATCATCTGTGCTAATAGTGTGATCTATGGTGGGCGTGTTGGGTGCTGGAGACTAAGGTCAACCATGTGGGCAGTCAGCCACATGACCAATCCCCCAAGAAAAACCCTGGACACCGAGGCTTGGGTGAGCTTCCTTGGTTGGCCACATTCTGTGTCCACGCAACCCCACTGGGTGAGCGCAGCTGGAACCTCTCTGTACCTGGTCACCTTAGGACACTTTCCTACCAGACAGGTAGGAAAGTGCTTTGCTGATTTTGATCCATATCATTTTGCTGTAAAACTGTGAGTATCACAGCTTTGCTGAGGTCTGTGAATCCTTCTAAAGAATTTACTGAACGAGAGGTGGTCTTGGGGACCTCCTGAAACGGCACTATACCAGCTCCTTCGGCTTAGCCTGTCCTGCCCAGCACCATTCGGGGTTGGCTGATGGGACAGTGGACAAGACACCTTCACCCCATGGCCATCCTTCACCCACACTGCTTTCCCTTTTAGGAGTGTGTGCTCTGAAAACCAGAGGATTCTTTTTCAGCTCTCCTGTGGAAGGAATAATTGCCTCTCCTCTGGAAAAGTTCCAGCCATTTCTTCCCTTTCCTCTTTCCCTCCCTCCTTTCCTCTGTCAAACTCCCACCACATGGCAAACTCTATAGTACGGTGCTGAGAAGGACTCAGGAATGGACCCGTATGAATCCACCCCCAGGGCTCACCATGTGGGATGGAAGAGAAGATGTATGAATAAATCCTACAACACAAGAGAATTCCCTCAATGAGAGAATTCTGGGAGCTGAGAAGATGCAGAAATCACTCCTGTCTGGGGGGCCTGGGAGAGATTTGAAGAAGAGGTGACATTTGAACTGAGCCTTAACAGACAGAGACCCTATGGGAGAGGGAAAGGGCATTCTAGGAGAAGGGACCACATGGGCAAAAGTATGGAGAAAGGAGTACATCCAACTGGTGTAGGATTAAAGAAAGTTAGAAACAAGGCTGGGCCAGATTCTGAAGAACCTCTGTAAGTAGGCTAGTGAGTTTGGCTTCATTCTGTAGGTGATGGGGTGGCTCTTGCGGGGGTGGGGGGAGGTCAGGAATGACCTGATCCGAGGTGTGCTTCCAGAAGGAAACTGACGTTTCTGCTCTAGCTGTCACTGGCCCCACCTCTGGGACGTCTCCCCAGTACCCCAGAGTGACCAAGTTCACCCTTCTCCATCAGATCAGGATCACAGGCTGCCTGCAGCTTTTGTCTGCCTCTGCAAGGAGACGGCGCCCACGGGGGTGGGCACTAAGCTCGTCCTTCCTTGGGTGCGCATGCCTGAGCACCTACCACAACTACTCCCTCTAAAAATGACCACGTATTGAAAGCCAGCATGGTGCCCAACAGCCGTTTGGACAAATGCATTTTCTCATTCAATGCTCACAATTGTCCCGGGAGGGGGCGCTGTCATTAGTGCCATTTTACAATGGAGACAGAGGCTCAGAGCAGGTCAGTAACTTAACCTCAAATCCCACAGCCAGGGAGTGGCAGGGCCAGGATTCAAACCCTGGTCCGTCTGACTCCTAACCTGTTCTCTGCTTCCCACATATAGGCTAGCAACAGGGGCAGGTGCCGAGGACGGAGCCTATCAGGAGTTTGTTCTCGTCATTCAAAGGCCTTTGAGCATCTGTGCACCCAGCCTTGAAGCATGGGTTCCATTCACAGACATTCCCTGCGATGGGGTTAAGCTTCAAAGTCTGACTCAGAGCACCCAGCCACCTTGGAGCTGTAGCATAAGGCTGAAAACCCCGAAAAGCTTGCTCTCTGAGCCCCTCACAGACCCCCTCTGACTCTCAGCTTACTCCAGAGTAGTTGGCGACATGAGCATTGACATATTATGCTGCACCCTGCCCTGTTCCCTCCCCTTCCAGCTGTCTCCAGCATGTCCCCAGTCCTTGGCCCGCCTTCTCTGGCTGTGCAACTTTGCCCTGAACGGCCGTCAGGATTACGGTGCCTAATAGCCTCCCGACAGGATGTTAGTGCAGCCGCCTTCCAGAAAGTGCCTTCTAGGGACTCCTGCCATCCACTGCCTCCCGGCTCCTCCCTGCCAGTGTTTCTTCACGGACATAGTCTTCTCAAGAAGGCTGCCTTTCCTTTTGTATTTAGTTGTTTTAAATTCTTTTAAAAAGAATTGTGGTAAAATACACATAACACAAAATTTACCATCTTTTTTTTTAAAGTAGGCCCCCAACATGGAGCCCAATGGGGGGGGCTTGAACTCACGACCCTGAGGTCGAGACCTGAGCTGAGATCAAGAGTCAGATGCTTAACCAACTGAGCCACGCAGGCGCTCCACCAAGCTTACCATGTTAACTGTTTTTAAGTTCATAGTTTTTACAGTTCAGTGACAGGTACGTTCTCATGTCACATCACCGTGCAGCCATCACCACCATCTGCCAAGCTGAAACTCTGCACCCATTAGACAATAATTCCCATCCCCCTCCCCCAGCTCCTGGCAACCACCATTCTACTTCCTGTCTCTATGAATTTGACTACTGCCTTTCCTTTTGAGGAGGAAAACCAATATCCCTATCTGACCCAGTATCTAGAGATCCTTATGCGCTCTTCCAATTGGACAGGTTCCTTTTCTTTTTCCTGGAGTGCTCTCTATATTCAAGGAGGCCTTGGCGAACTCAGGGCCCTGCTGGGTACCACACTGCCTCTGGCATCCTGGGACACTTGCATCTTCCTGGAATTGGGCTCTAAAGCCATGCAAGGCAGAAACCAGGTATGATCCACATTTTCCTTGAAAATTTCTTAGGAAGGCGCCATGTCAGGGCCCCTCATACTCCCCCTGAATGAATCACACACAATTGTCCTTTTTCCATTTCTGGGTTCTTTCTTTAACTGAGCAGCAGATGAATTAGTGAGCTTGTTGGAAGGGCCGTGTTTTATGAGCCATTTTTAGCATTAAAATGAGAAACATGCTTGGCTCTTCACGAGGCTCATGCCATGAGAGGAACAAGGGACTCGAGGCCTACTCTGGGAGCAGCAAATTCGAGTCTCTCGTCTCTGGCTTGCTGGGGACACAGACGCACCAGGCGGAGGGGCGTCTGCAGACTTTCCCACTGAAGTGTGCTGTCTCTCGGTAACTATCCCTGCACCAGAGCTGAGCCTCAGACCCATCTGAGAGCTTGGGGGAAGCAGCTGTGCCCATCTTCCTGGATGGAAAAATTCGCCCACAGCTACACAGACAGCAGTGGTGCTGGGACGAGGACCTGGGGATCTCTGTTTCCTACTTGGTTTTCACTGCAGACCTTGCTTTCTCCCACCTGGATTGCGGGCTCTCCTTGAGGGCAGGGCAGACTTCCTCTCCTCCTTGTGTATTCCGGCTGTGTCCCGTAAAGAGCCCGGCACGTGGAATATTCTAATTATGGAAAACTGCTTACTGACTTGGAAACGTGTTCACACAAAAAGCCAACCGCAAAATGTTATGTGCAATGCAACGCAATTCCATTTTTGGGTTTATCTATTCGTGGGGGAAAAGACCCGAAGGATATACAAGGATTTAACTCTGGTTATCTTTGGGTGTTAGGTTTACAACAGATTTTTATTTTTCCCTGTCTAGTGTTTATAGTTCCTCAACTTTCTGTGATGTCCTTAACCTTTTAACCGTGTTTCAAAGGAAAAGTGTTTCCAAAAAAGAATGAAATTTTATATCCTTTAAAAATAAAATCTACATTCAGGGCAATAAATTCCCCAGTGACCAAGGTGCCAGCCAGTTGGGGAGGGGTGAGGTGGGGGATGGGAAAGGACTGAGGTGGGCGTGGAGGAGAGGAGAGGAGAGAGTTCTCCATGTACCATAAAACTCTTGGGAATGTGCCATAACCCACAGCCATTACCAGAAGCTGGGAAGAGGCAGGGAAGGGTTCTCTCCTGCAGGTTTCAGAGGGAGCATGGCCCTGAAGGGACCTAGATTTTGGACTTCTAGAACATTTCTGTCATTTTAAGCCCCGTTTGTGGTGCTTTGTGACGGCAGCCCTAGGAAATGAATATAATGGGTAACTTTTTATTTTACTATGACTATGACTAAAAACACTTCTAAAAAAGGAGATTGCCCAACCTTACTTGGTAGTCAACCTCAGGATGATTTAGATTTCTTTAGAAAATTATTTCTCATGTCTAATCTAAATCTCTCCTGCCTTTCTTTTCTTAGTGGAGACGTGCCCTGCCTTGGGATTGTTCTCTCTCTCTCTTTTTTTTTAAAGATTTGGTTTTTAAGTAATCTCTACACCCAATGCGGGGCTCAAACTCATAACCCTGAGGTTAAGAGTCGCAGACTCTACCGACTGAACCAGCCAGGTGCCCCGGGATTGTTCTTGATGGATTTTTCTAGATCTTTCTTGGCTGCTTTGAACCCTATCTTTGTGACTTCCTCAGTTTGGCTCCTTGACCCTCATGCCATCATCAGGCCCTTCCATCTCCCTCCCGCTCTCACTGATTGCCGATGGTGGCTCTCTCTTTTTCTGGGAAGCCAGGAGAAGGGAGAAATATATCCCAGATCCTGATCTGGATTCTGTCTTTTATTAAAAAAAAACCAGAAGTGAACCTTTCTTTGAGATTTCTGGCCCATCTGGACTCAGCATCTTTTCTCCTAGGGTCCACGTAGGACCAAAAAACACTGACGTTTCAACAGAGGCAAAACTCAGGCTGCTCAGCTGCCTTCACTTGCTCAGAACCATCGAAGGTTCTCTTGGGACAGTTAGACTTCCTGACTCTCCAGTCCCAGGAGGGGAGGACAAGGCACAGAGCAGGAGATTGGGGGCCGGGGTGGGGGGCAGAGGCAGCTCTTGGTCATGCACCAGCTCCCCCTCCCCAGCTCACATACTGAAAGCACAGTCAAGCTGGTAGCAGTTAGAACTCCTGAAAAGGAATTTCTTGCTGGTCCATCCTTTGTAGGTGTGGTGCAGTCCCAAGGGATGGCTGAAGGAATGAGATACAATGGGGGCTGATGGGTAAAGCCACAATCAGCCGTGCCCTGTACTGCTCCAGGGGACAGTCTACACAGGGAACCTAATGGAATGGCACCCCCTGAAATTGCATAGTGGGGGGCTCTTGGTACAATAGGGCTTGCTGTAGCTACCTGCTGTCAAGTCTGCCAGGGGACCTGCCCTGTTCTGCAGTTAGCTTCCAGGTGGCAGAAAGCATAAGGCTCTTCTTGCATTCCCCACGTCCCTCCGTGCTCCAAGCTTGCATGGCTGCCTGAGGAGAGTAAGTGCTGAGGAAAGCAGTGAGGAACTTCAGGTTGGGCAAGAAGAGATAGTCACATGACCACCCAACCCATCTCTACAAAAGGTCAGGTTGTCAGATACCAGGAATGCTCCAGGGATATTCGTGATTAACAGCTGTCACTGCTTGGAGAGCATTTGCTCCGTGCCAGGTACCTTGGTTTAGTGATGTTATTTTATCCTCAACACATGAGGATATCCACAAACTCACAAGGTCAGAGACATTATACCTGATTTACAGATATGGAAACTGAGGCATGCAAGATTAATCAACTCTGCAAGGTCACATGGCTGGCGAATTGGAGCCCATCCACCTGAATCCCACTCCTACAGGACAATGGCCCAATGGATTCTTTTGTGAGTCCAGTGGCATCAGGAAGGGGGCTGGGAATAAAACATAGGCAACCATGGGCTGGACCCTCCATCACAAAAGAAAGACAGGACAGGGCTGGAGGCTCCAGGGAGGCCCCCAGCAGGGAATCTGAGATGACAGGCACACAGGTGAGCTGGAGGGGACATGCTGTTCGGTGTGGACGATGAAGGCAGAGAAGGGTTGCCCACTGAGGTCTGCAGAGTCATGAAGATCCTGAGCTCTTCCAGGCCCGGGAAATCACGTCTCATGCTCTGTCCTCACCCTGGTGTCTAGCCTGCTTCCTCCATGCCGTAGGGAGTGCCAGGACCCCACAGCTTGATAAAGGTCAAGGAAACAAGATGACAGAAGGCCCACGGTCCATGTTGGGTAGCCCAGGGATAGAACTTGGGGCTCCAAAGATGGCAGAACCTAAAAATATACATTTATTCCTAAAAGCAGCTACTCCCCCTGGATGCTCGAGTCATCATGAACTACTAGGGGAAGCTGGGAAGAGGGTATTGACCTATGGAGAGCAGCCACGTCTCTCCTCAGCTGGGTCCCCTTGGTGCCGGAGCCTGAGCTGGCTCACGTGGTGGCTGTTCTGACACCGCAGAGCCGTGGCCAGGGTGAGATAAGGCTGCCGAGGTGGCCGGGACAGGTGGGGGCTGTTTTTAGACAACCGCCCAGTTCAGTGGAAGTTGGTCCTAGTTCCAGCTCTGACACCATCCAGTGCCATACCCCTAGGCCAGACATATTCTTTTTTAAATTTAAGTCTAGGATAGTTAGCATACAGTATTATATAGTTTCAGGTGCACAATATAGGGATTCAACACTTCCATACAAGCCCCAGTGCTCATCACAACAAATGCCCTCCTTCATCCCCATCCCCTATGTCCCTATCCCTGCTCCCACCTCCCCCCTGCTAACCAGCAGTTTGTTCTCTACAGTTAAGAGTCTGTTTCTTGGTTTGCCTCTCTTGCACTTTTTTTCCCTGTTTTTTTCTTTTTTGCTCGTTCATTTTGTTTCTTAAATGCCACCTAGGAGTGAGATCATATGGCATTCGTCTTTGTCTGACTGGCTTATTTTGCTTAGCATTCTACCGGACATACTCCTTTCTAGGTTTCGGTTTTCTGATCTCTGACAAGAGGAGAAAGCACCATATCAGTGGCTTTCAAGACATTAAAGTGGAGTTGTTCTGATCGAATCTCACATGGGGACCCCTAAAATCACTGCCCCTCTCTACTCACCTCTGTGGGTCCCGTGGGGTGTCATAGACAACCCCCGCAGACTCTGCAGCACAGTTTGAACTGGGCTAAAAAGTCATTTGTCTGGTCAGCACACTTTTACTGACTGGCTACCTCATGCTGGGCATTTTCTAGGTGTTGGAGATAGAAGAAAATCAAGACAGACCATCTGCGTGATGGGCGCCTGTCCCATACAGCTTTTGATCTGGGGGGACGGGGGTGGGAGGGGTCAGACAACCACCAAGGAAACCAACCAACCAGCACTTTTTAGACAGTGGCAAGCTACAAAGAAAGTATGGCACAGGGCTGCTGAGATGTGGGGGCGGGCGTGTTTATCTTTAAATTGGGTGGTCAAGAAAGGCCTCCTGGAGGAGGTGACATTTGGACCTGAACGACCAGAATGAACCAAACTTGCAAAGCCAAAGTGGGAAGAGCTTCAGGCAGGAGAGACCAGGAGGGCAAAGGCCCTAAGGTGGGAATGAAGTGGGAGATGGTAGAGGTTGGTGGGGGAGGGGAAGGTGCATCCGGATGCTGAGGCGGAAGGGGAAACAGGTTCCTGAGGGCCTGTGGGCCAAGGAAGAGAACTGGGCTGTATTCCAAGGGTAAAAGGTCTTCTGAGAGCCTCTGCTGTCCCCAGAGGGCTGAGAAGGGATGTGCAAATTACCCGAATGATTGCCGCAAGCATCTAAGGGTCAGTCACCCATACTATACTTGCAGTTGCGAAGGAGGGGGCTGGACTGGTTACAATTTTCCAGCCACTGAACATTGCGGGAGCCTTATCTGGCATATGTGAGTCTCGCTGACCCCTGTGGGAAGGCCCTGGAGCCCCTAAGGCATCGAGATGGCAGCCGGAGCTCCTAGAGCAAAGAGAGGATAGGAGGGCCCTGGTGGAAAGGGGAAGCAGTAGGAGGTGAGGCTCTAAGCCCATGCCAGGTCTGCCCTTGGCTAATAAAACTCCTTCCACCTCCAACACAGCCCTATAGCACTCTTCATTCTCAGGATGGGGTGTGGAGACAATGTATGCAATCAGGTCCCCCCTCTCCACACCAGGGGGACCGGTTCTGCTAAAACTTTAACAAAGCAAAATCAGTGGAGGCCATCGCAGGTTGGGCTGAGGAAGGGGGAATCACAGAATGAGGCTACTTTAAGGGGAATTAATGGCCCAGAGAAGTGTGCGGCTGGGGTGGGGATGACACTCACGGATGTAGTGACGAGGACAGGGGACAGACACAAGCATGCAGACAGATGCAGCTTTTCCTTGCCCAGCTTCAGGGGCAGGGGTTCACTCCATGGGCAGGGGTTGTCTGTAGAAATGGCTATGAGACTAGCGCCCCCTGGAGTCGCATGGCAAGTAGAGCACACAGGGCTGGCCTCTGGTCCATGGAGGGGAGGGGGGTTCCCATCCCCAGTCCCCAGTAGACCACATGGAATGCTCCACCTCCCTCCCGTGTTTTTCAATCCAGGAACCAATGGAACTAAAATGAACATCCTGAGTGGCCAACCTTTAAAGAGAAGGCAGCAGGTATCAGGTGGGAAAGGAGAGGGTGGGCCCAATCTTGCTCTGAGGGTGGAGAGGGCTTGCTTGTGACCATGTCTTCGATTTAGGTTCTGAAGCGCTCCCCAGTCCCTGGGCTGCCCCTTGGGCCCTGGTGCAGCTGCCTCATTCCTGCCGCAGGATCAGAGCTGGCTGATTGCTTAGATCAGCATCTCTACAGACCCTCAATCTGCTCTAGGAGAGAAGAGCTCCCTGGAAAATTCAGTGTAAGAAACTCGGAGATTTCCGATATCCATCAGCATCTGGAGAATTCCTGCAGAATAGGGGGTACATTTTGTTCTGTTGGACCCCCAGGGATGAAGCCCTTTCTACATGTAATGTCCATTGGCCGTCCCTGAAACAGATGTTCTGGGGAACCCACTTTTGCAAACCCTGGCCTAGCTTCATCTTCCAGGGACAAATGTACTTTAATCCAGGGTCAAGGACAACTATGGTCAGGAAGCAGGGCTCCCATCTCAGGCAGGAGGGAGGAGACACAGAAGCAGGCTTTGACCTTCTCATTCCCCTAAAGGACAAACTGGGGGCAGAGGCTGTAGTTCTGCCTACAGGGAGGGGAGGTCAGGTGACCCCAAAAGGCAGGGCTACAAGAAAATGGCTTAGAACCAAAGGCACCCAAAGAACTATTTGGGGCTTTACACTAAGAGTTCAGAAACCGGACTGCATTGGAATCACCTTGGGTATGTTTGAAAAGCAGATTCCTACCCTGCCCCCGAATCAGAATCTCTGGGGGTACATTAGGATTTGGGCATACTTTTTTCCCCAAAGCTCCTCCAATGCTTTCGATTCTAGGGACAGAGGCTACTTCTTTTTTTTTTTTTTTTTTTTAAGATTTTTATATATTTATTTGACAGAGATAGAGACAGCCAGTGAGAGAGGGAACACAAGCAGGGGGAGTGGGAGAGGAAGAAGCAGGCTCATAGCATAGGAGCCTGATGTGGGACTCGATCCCACAACGCTGGGATCACACCCCGAGCCGAAGGCAGACGCTTAACTGCTGTGCCACCCAGGCGCCCCCGGACAGAGGGTACTTCTGATGATGGCTTCCGGGTGCCTTTTTCAGTGTCTTGTCAAGCTGACAAACATCTACTGTATTCCTGAGTCATCCTAAAATCCAGGTGTTTCCCTGAGCCAGCTGGATAGGAGGTCAAAGTGAGGGCGGTTTGGAGGGGGGGAGAGGAAGGGAACACCTGAAGGGGTAGGTCAGGCCAAGGTCCAGATTTGGTTGAGAAAACCCCCTCCCTATGACCAAGGGGGGAGGCTGGGATAAGAAAGCCCAGGGGCTCTGAAGGAGATGGGAGGCTGGGCTCTCCCTTGCCCTGGACATTTCTCTTACAAAGGCTTTCTTCCCCCAAACATCCCAGGAACCAGCAAGGACTCTGGAGGCACAGAGTCAGAAGGTGGTCCAAGGGTAGACAGTGGGTGGCCCCAGGATGAAGTCTGTCTGAAGCTGGGTTCTTATGGGATGGCACAGTGTTTCTGTAATCAGGTGCCTTTTTTTGCTGGTTTGAATGTGACGTGATATGGAGGGAGGAGCCTCAGCAGCCCTGACGGGAGCTTTGGCTCCGCTGAGAGCAGCCTGAACGCCCTCTCTGGGACTCAGGCGTCTCATCTGTGTAATCAAGCAGGCGGGTGATTTAGTCCCCTGGGTCCCTTTCTGATCGAATGCTTCGTGACTCTGAGAAACAGAGGCTCAGGGAAGCTTGGCAATTCCCAAATCCACCCCTTTGGCTAGTGACTTTCAATGAGGCCTTAATATATGGTTGAGCTCAACTCCATGTGGTCGAGCAAAGGCCTTGCTATACAGACGGGAACATGGATGTGCCCTGCACTGAGATAAGGCTCCAGGTTCCTGATCCTGACTGGGTCCTCTTTTCAGCAGCTTGGGCTTTCTCTGTTCTGATGTCTCACCCACACCTCCGGCTCCCAGTCGGGCTCCCTCTTCCGGGTTAGCACAACTCAACTGCTATGACTGAAGTGTCCTCTAGAGGGCGCTGCTGTCAGCGCTGTAACCTGGGCCTGGCGCCCACCGGGAACTAGAGGTCCGGGCCGGGCTTCTCCGGCTGGCTTGGATGGAGGAGTGGCCAAGCAGAGGACAGCCCAACTGAGTATCGGTGCTCTTCTCGTCAAGCATTGAAAGGAACTTAGAGTGTGAGGGCTGCTCATTCATTCATTCATTCAGCCTGTCTGTGTGCTCCAGGCCCTGGATCAGGTGTAGTGCCCCCCAGGTATGAAAGATTCCTGCTTAGGCTTCATAGGGGCTCCCCCGACCCCACGAGGCACCTTCCCAGAAGTAATTTCTCCCTGGATCTTGCTCTGTGAAGGCAGGCCTTAGGATGCCCATTTTACAGAGAAGAAAATCGAGTCTCCCGGAGCAAAGCGATTTGCCCACATCCTGCAGCCAGGCAGTGCCTGGTTCAAGTGGCTGTTAAGCCCAGCAAGCCTCCCACTGCCCATAATGTAGGATGCCTTCTCTGTGGAGCAAGCCCCCCTCCCCCTTGCTGGGAGCTGTGGGGGGGGGTTGCTGACCTACATGCCACCCCACAACCAGAAGTCATTACTTTGGTCTCGAGATCACACGTCCACACCTGCTGATGCTGTGATTTTCCAGAGTAGGACCTCGAAAAGCTTCCAAGACAATAATAGCAATTGTCATTTTATTGTGGGTTTACTTTGTGCCAAGTCCCTTATTCACTTTATCTTGAACTGTCTCAACCATCAGACCAGACTCATTTCACACATGTGGAAAGTGAGGCTCAGAGAGGATAAGTGACTTGCCCAAGGGCACACAGCTGGGATTTCAATCTGCATCGGGGCTGCCAAGGTCCACGTTCTTTCTGCTTTACCACTGGGGCCTGGCTTCTTATTTTCTTTTGTTGTCTACTCTTTACTGCCTGCCAAACTCTCCCTTCTTGCCCTCCCACCCCCAGTCTTCCTGCTGGTGCATACGGCATGCTCTAGCCCCATAACTAAATGAAGATCTGGAGCAGGACTTCTCAATCTTGGCACTACTAACATTTTGGGCTGGATCATTCTCTACTGGTAGGAGGAAAGTTCTGTCCTGGGCATTTTCAGATGTTTAGTGCATCCCTGGTCTCTACCCACCAGATGCTAGTACTACCACCCCTCCCCCATGGTGACAACAAAAATATCTCTCCACAGAAGGCCAAATGTTCCCTGGGGAGCAAAAGAGCTCCCCAGTTAAGAACCACTGCTTTATAGGAATGCAGGTTCGGAGTCAAGTTGACCCTCAATAGACCATGAGCAGCTGGAGGAGGACGAGTGAATTGTTTAGCCACACCTAGTGCAATGCCTATAGCATGTAGCCAGTGGTGCTGCAGGAAGAATGAATGAATGCTTTCCATGGATATGGTATGTTTCAGGATGAGGGCCTGAAGACCTGGGTTTCTGTCTAGATCCTCACTGGTCTGCTCTGGGCCAGCCTGGGGCATGCACTTTCCCTCTTCTGGGCCTCTGTCCCATTTGTGATCTCTTACATGAGGGTCATCACAGGCAGGCCCTGAAGGCCCTGGACATCCATGGACTGGGAACTGCCATGTTCCAACTCAGAGGCCCAGAATCCGGGGGCTGAGGAGGGGTTGTCAGCCAGGCTGGACATTACGCATCTGCCCAGTCCTCAGTTTCTCCTTTGGACCCTTGCCTCTCGGCCAAATCAATCACAGACAGACGAGCCAGCCCTCCCACCCCCAAAAGTGAGAGAGGTGGCTCCTTTTTTGGGTGTGTGTCTTAAAAGGGAAAACATGTAACCTCAAAGGTAACCAAATATCCAAATCGTGATGGCCAGCATCGCACACTCCAAATCCACCTATTCATGAGTTTAACAAAAAGCTTCTTTAGGATACACTGTAAGGCCATTGAGAGGGAGAAAAGTTGCCTCTCACAAGCCCAGGCCAGCCCGCAGGGCCCGCCCTCCTAGCGTACGCTCACACACACACACACACACACACACACACACACACATACACACACTCAGCCACTTACAAGGAGGCTCTGAGTTTTTAAAAGTAAACTCCATGGTTTCCGTTCTTGCCCTGGATTCAACTTTTGAAAAAAGGAACCGTTTTCCCGTTTTTCCTACAAATTCCCCTTCTCTTTGGTCCTCCCTCTGCCTCAGTCCTGCTCTCCCTCTCTAACCCTGTCCCTGTCCTGCACTCCCCTCCCACCAGCTGCTCCTCCCCACAACGTTGACTGCATTTCCAACCATGCCCAGGGGCCCAGACCTCCTCTCAGGGATGGGGGTGTCCTATCAGGTCTGGGGGCAGGAGAGCAGCCAGGGGAGATGCCACAGCCCCCTTTCACTGGATAGAACAGAGATTTCTCAAGGAAGGAGGGTAGGAGTGAAGTTCCTATCAAGGCCCACAGCATGGCCAAGAGGCCCACCTAGTGAGAGCAGAAGAGCCTGGCTCCTGTTTCAAGATGTTCCCCCCAACAACACCCCCACTCCCAACCCCCCCACCCCCGCCCTAGGGGCACCTGGCTGGCTCAGNCTCCTGTTTCAAGATGTTCCCCCCAACAACCCCCCCCCTCCCCCCCCCCCACCCCCGCTAGGGGCACCTGGCTGGCTCAGTCAGTTGGGTGTCTGACTCTTGATTTCAGCTCAGGTCATGATCTCAGGGTCATGGAATCAAGCCCCAAGTCTGGCTCCGTGCTCAGCACACAGTCCACTTGTCCCTCTCCCTCTGCTCTTCCCCTGCTTACTCGCACACACTCTCTCTTTAAAAATAAATAAATAAATAAAATCTTTAAAAAAAGATGTTCCCACCCATAGACCGTCTTTTCCAGGGCAGCCCATTGGCCCTGTCACCCCTCCTGCTCCACTCGCAAGCAGGCCTGTCCTCCATGCATTGCTTCCTCTCTGCGTCTGGCTCCTCTTCCTTGAAATTGCCTTCCCCTCCCACCCCCAGCTTCCACCCCTTGCTGCCTCCACTCCCGAGTTGTTTATGGGTCCAGTCCAGGTGTTAGCATAGGGGCAGCAAGGATGCCCCAGCACCTGCCAGCTGGAGCCACGAGGCAAGAATTTCTCAGAGACAGAAACATTATCAGGATCGGTGTCTTTCAAATTTTTTGACCACAACCCGCAGTAAGAAACTCATCCTATGAACATCAAATTTGTATATATTGTGTATATGCCTATATATTATAACCACATATACACTAATTTAGGATTGCCAAATATATAACAGAAATAAAAGTTTCTGGAAACAATACTTACCTTTACTACATGGGAGGCACTATGAGATAACTTTCCTATGTCATTGCACTCCCCTAAATTGGTTTTACAACCGGCACATAGACATGTTCTGTGCTAGATGTCCCTGCAGGAGCAGAGACAGACTGAGAGTGAGCCTCCAAGCAGGGGCCCATGGGCCTCCCCTGGCTCAGCGGAGGCCCTCCTTGTGCCCAGCAAGAAGGGTCTTGGGAGGGACCAGGTTCTAGGAGGCATCATGAAAAAAATCCACATGAAAAGTTGGGACACACAGTCCTTTACTATCACAGAATATTCTCAGTAGGTACTCTCCTGAACTTACAGTTTGTGACCCCAAGGGGGCCTAGAAGCCGTTAGAGGGGAGGAATTAAGGTTTCTGGTGCCTGCTGAGAACCAGACAAGGACTTCTTCAAAATCCTGTAGCCAGCAAGTGGCTGAGTTGGGATTCGAACCCAGGTCTGCCCTGCCCGGCAGGCTCCCACCCTCATGGCTCTCCCCCACCATCTCAGGAGTGAGGGCTCTCTTGGAGCTTCCTCTCCAACTGGGGAGTTGGACAATCTGTTATGGGCATGTGGGGTGGAGGGCACCCCACTCGGCACGCAGGGGTGCAGGCTGCCTGGGATGTGGGTGTGTGGGAGATGGAGAGCAGGGGCAAAGTGTGGGCGTCGGTGTGAGAAGGGGCATGGAGTCAGGTGTGGCTCAGACAGCACAGAGTCTCACCACTCAAGCTCACAGACACTCCCTGCAAATATGTAATAATACTTCTGTCATTTTCCCCTCTGTATTCTTTACTCCTATATTGACCAGAGGGCTTTAAATTATAAAGAAAGAATCCCAATTTAAGTATGATTTTCACGGAAAATTCTAGGAAACGAAAAATACCTACTTAGTATTAAAATTAGTCATTATAATAATAAAGGATATCAGTTGTTGAGTATTTGATTGCATCCCCACAGCTCCTGTTTATTGAGACCATCGATGGGCCAGCACGGAGCACAGAGTTACTAGGTGGCGCTCAGTACTCACTGGAGAATGAATGAACGTACCCGGGGATCCACTAGAAACTGCACATACATACATCTCATTTAAACCCCACTTGATGTAACCTGAAAAATTCCAGCATTTCTCTGAGAGATATTTTCTTCCTCTAGATAATTCCTTCATCCGAAACTTTTGAAATTGGAGGGATCTTTGCTTTTGGGTTAGAAGCACCCCCTTCTTTGGGTTTTCTCCCCCATGGCCTTGGGGTTTTCTCCCTGATTGCCCTTCCTTTCTGGGCAGTCCCTTCCAGGCTCAGTGATGGACAGGCCAATGTTCCTACACTGATCTTCAAAGCACATCCTAAGCTGCCCTGCCCGGCAGCACGGGCGCTCTTCCCCTGGGCAACCCAGAGGCAAGGAAGGAAAAAGGATTGGAGTCCAGACTTCTGGATTCTTAAATCAGGACGAGCAACCGATGAGGGCCTCAGAAAACCCAGATTCTACTCCTGCCCTTCCCCTAAGTCATGTGTGACCTTTAGAAAGTCATCATACTTCTCTGGATTCACTTTCTTTTGAATGCGTTTCCAAGGCCCAGGGTTCCCCCAAACTGTCAGATACCCACTCGCCGCAGTGTCCCAGACCTGAAACCTCACATTAACCCATTCAGCTTTGCCTCCTCCTTACTTTCTTCCTGGCAGCCCACCCTGACAGAATGGGAATTTACGCACCAAGCAAAATGCTGGGACCTGGGCTCCTTAGCAGTGAGACCCTAGAAGAATCCTCTCAGAACCCTGCTCATGACTACTGCAAGGAGTAGAATGGTGGAGAAGTTTGGGTTGGATACTGTTTTCCAGCAGGAGACAAGCCCCACCCCACAGTTTGCTCTGGCCTGGAATGTAAGTTCAGTTAACACGGACAACTGACCACCCAACCCCAGGGTTAGAAAGGCTCCACCATCACTGGCTTCAACTGCAGAGGAACCCAGAGACGGCAAAACTGTCCCTGGTCACGTGTCCTCATTTCCCCTCTTCTTCCTTGAGAGATGTCCCTGCTTAGTGGCATGTTCAGAGTTTGCCTCCCTTGCTGGCAGCTCAGTGGCCCTGTCCCAGGTTCTGCCAATCCTCGCCCCCACCCCCAGCTTTTCCCCATCCCTGTGGCTCCTGGAGTAGGCCAAGTGGCCTAGGAAGTGGAACCAATGGGTTCTCTCAGCCTCTGCTTGGGCACCTGCCCTGTACCTGACACACTGCCCGTGCCCAGCCACCCTGCCAAAGAGCCGCCTCCTTCCCACTGACAGCCCAGGCCAAGGCTCAGAACCATGAAGCAACCCTTCCAGCTCAAAAGTAGCACGGGGTATCTGAACCCACATTTCCCTGACTCTAAAGCTGCTAGTCTGTCCACCAAGGCTCGTTCCAGACCCCAGGACTTGAAAACACACGGGAGTCGGGAGTAAAAGCTCCCTGTTCTCTCTTCCTTAATTTCGGGGGACCAGCGGACAAGAGCCCCTCGTCACGTGTTTCTTTGCCCCATTCACGCTGCGTCTTCAACAGCCTGAAAGTTTGCTCAACTCCACGGCGGACGCAGCCGTCGGGAACCCCCAGCACAAGCTTCCCCCCCACAGGGGACACCGAGGCAGCGCAGCCCCCGGCGCGGAGCGCGGCAGCCGTCGCACCGCTACTGGCTGACCGGGGGTCCCCACCCCCCCGCCGGGAGAGCCTCTCCCTGGAGGGAAGGAGACAGTTACCTTGAAGAGTTGGACTCCCTTCCGCGAGAACTTCAGTGCCACACACCTGGGGAGGCGGCCGGGGGCTCCTGGGGCCGGGAGGCCCGGGTCTCGCTGCGCAGCGGGGGAGACGCTCTGCGCGCGCGCTGCGCACCCCTCCTCCCGCCGGCGTCCTGTCCGCAGGTCCCCTCAGGCGGCGGCCGCGGCGGCAGCGGCTGGGTTGCGGAGTCCCGGCTGGCCGAGGGAAGGGCCACTGCAAGGTGCCCGGAGCCCCTGGCACCCGCGTCAGATGCCGGCCGGTGAGCGCGCGGAGAGAGAGAGAGACCTTGAGCGGCGCGGCGCGCGTCCTCAGCTCTGCC
>NC_048226.1:6565707-6606914 GCF_002007445.2 Ailuropoda melanoleuca
CGCGCATGGCGCGAGAGGAGCCGGCAGCCCCGGGGCCCGCGGGAGGCAGCGGCGCGGGAAGGGCTGCAATGCAGTCGGCGGCTTCGCAGTCCGAGGGGCCCCGGAGGGCTGGGCCCGCACCCGCGCCCTCACCCGCACCCTCACCCGCGCCTGCGGTGGCAGGACCGGGCTCCCGCGCGCCCGGCGCGGAGTGTGCAGCCGACGGCCGGCGGCAAGCGAGAGGGCAGGGCGCGCCCCCTGCTCCCGGGCCACGCTTTGGAAGGACCCTCAGGAGGAACTGGCTGAAAGTTTTTGGGGATGGGCTGCGCCGGTATGGCAGGGAAGACGGGGACAGAAGGAGGTTAGGGGGCAGCGGGGAGGCGTGCTGGGGACTGGGAGCCAGCCTCAGGGCAAAAGGCTGAGGGTCTTCAAAGTCCCGGAGAGATCAAGGACATCTCAAAAGAAGCAGGAATTCTCTAGTACTTCTGTAGCTCCAGAGACCACCCTCCTTAATAATATATATTTTTTTCCAGTCAAAAGAGTAAGAGAACCAGCAGCATCTGAACGCCTTCCCTGAGCTGGCTGCTTAACATACATTAATATCTCACTTAATTTCCCCAGAAGCCCAATGAGGTAAATATTAGGATTCCCCCACCCCCAAAAGATGTGAAAACGGAGGCTCAGAGAGGGATGGAGTTACCTACTTAAGGCAGGGTCTGAATTCAACTCCAAAGTCGTGCTCTCTCTGCTACACAAGCTGCTGGTTTAGCCACAGCAGTTTGGGGGGGGGTACCCAGGCTGGTTGGTGGCCTTCAGACCCTTACGGAGGAAGCTGGTGGGACTTGACGCTAAGATTTAGTGGCCTCGGTCAGTGTGGTAGAAGCCGCTTGACTCTCTCACTGGGCATGGACTGAATGAAGAAGAGTAAGAAGTGGGGTCTTTGTGGGCTGCCCATTACAGAGATAATACACTAAGTTTGTTCTTGATTAAAAGGCATGGAAGTGTCTCCGTTTCCCAGGGGTGACAACTCTGGAATTGTGTGGGTTTTTGTTGGCCATCTCTGCTAGGGCGCCCAGCACATTCTCTTGTCTGTTCTCTGCACCAGGCAGTGAAGCCTGGGGAGGGCGTGGTTCCCACTCCACCCACTGGTGTCCAGGAGCTGTGGCTGAGGTGTTCCACTGGTGGGCAGTTCTTGGCTTCACCCCTGTTCTCCCTGAATCTGTTGGTTTCTCCCGGTCAGGTCTTTAATTCACAGAGCATCTTGGGCACAGCTGACATGATGTGACCAGAGCCCCTCTGGGGGAAACAGCATCTTGTCTCTCTGACAAAGAAGTGGGATGAAATCTTATTAGTTACTGACCCCATTGTTTGGACCAGGGAAAATGACTCTTCTAGAAAAAAAAAAAAAGTCCTTAAAATTCCAATAGGAGGAGCCATGAGTACTCATGCCAGTGTTTGCCTGATGCTCTAGGTGAGGACACACCCTCATCTGTAAAATGGGGTCATATCTGACTTACATCCCAGCACGTGTGGGGTTAGCGAAGGACAATTCAACTCAAGGACAAATATTAATTAGGTAATTACTCCTTGTAGTGAATGCTTATTGATCATCTAGTTTTGTAATGAGGCTAAGAAACATATAATGGGCACTTATCATGTGCCAGACACTTTGATACGGCAGCCTTGCAGGGGGAGATTGTTCCCATTTTACACACTAAGAAACTGAGACTCCCAGGCCACCCAGGTAGTGAATGAGTGCAGGTTAGCATGACTCCACACTGCTGCCCCTTCAGGCTACAGAAAACCCAGGATGATTGGCAAGTGGACCATGTAAAGACCATGTCCAGAAAATCAAAGGACATTAGTGTCAGAAAGCCCTTGGTGGCATATGGACGCTCCCCTGTTCCATGTTCTTCCTTGGGGAGTATTTCTGATGCTGGTCATCCCTCCTCTGCTCAAATACTTACTGCCTTTTCCAGGCTGCCTGACCCTATGCACCCTCATGGGAGGACCTTTAACCTCTCGCTGCTCCAAGCCTGGTCTACAAACTAGCAGCGTCAGCTGGGTGCTCATTCAAAATGCAAAATCTCAGGCCTACTCCAGACCTTCTCACTCAGAATCTGCATTTTAATAAGATCCCCCAGGTGTTTCATATGCCTTTTGAGGTTTAAGAACCCCTGTGCTGGCTTCATTCCGCAGGTTCTACTCATCCAATCACAAAACCACAGAATAAGAAAATCTCAGAGCTGGGAAGGGCTCTTAGAGAACATTGAGGACCACGTCCTCACTGACGGCGACATAGACTCTGTGTGAACACGCCCGTGGATTTTACTCCCTTCTGAGGCCACATCCCATATTCACGTTGTTCTAATATTTAGGCAGCTCTCAGATTTCACAGAAGCACCGACTGGTTCCCATCACTGTGGATTCAGCAGTGAACAAAACAGGCCCATTTCCACCTCCGACCTCCTTCCACATGGCAGATCTTTTCTGCATATAAGATCAGTGATTGTGCTGTTCTTGCCCTTCCCCTCTTCTCCTTTAGGACCAGGCATCCCCACTTCACTCTGTCCCTCCTCATCTCTCTCCATCAACGGATGCTACCCACTCCCACCAATCTTCCCCCAGCACATCTGGACTGCCTTTGCCCTATGTAGAGAGTGATTCAGACCTAAATACAGTGCTCAGCCCCCAGGGGAGCTCACCTCCTTTGATGGGGTACTAAGCTTCTGTTAACGCAGCCTACATTTTTGTGCTTTTCTGGCAGCCTCATCATGGCTCATTCTGAGCCTATAGCCAACTCAGATCTCCTTTCCACAAGTACTGCAAGGGCTCAGTGTCTTCCCTGGTTTGTCCTGGTACAATGGGTTGTTCTAATTCAAGTATGGGACTTTACCTTTCCCTCTCTTAAAAATTTCCCTAATACATTAAGCTCACCACCCCTAACCATCTTGGATCCTATTTCTATTCTTCTATGTGTTTGCTGTTGTTCTTCGCAGCGGACTTTCTACAAAGCTGACTAGTGTCCCACTTTTGTGCCTTCACTTATCCTGAGGCTGAGTTCTAGAGCCAGACAGGATGCCATGTCTCCATATTGCAATTATAATGGCTGTGTAATGCATCACCGCAAACCTTAGTGGCTTAAAGCAATGAGTCATTTAATATCGTTCATGGTTTCTGTGGGTCAGGAATTTGGGAGAAGCATGGCCAGGCAGTTCTGCCTTGGGTTATCTCATGGGGTTGCAGTCAGGTGTCAGCTGAAGGCTTGACTGGGGTTTGAGGATCTGGGTCTAAGGTGGCCGGCAAGTCGGTGTTGGCTGCTGGCCAGAGGCTTCAGTTCTTGTCCGTTCAGCCTGCCAGTGGAGCCGCCTCGTGGCATGGCAGCTGGCTTCTGCCACAGCAAGTGACACAGGGGGCTGAGTGGAAGCTGCAGTGCTCTAATGTCCTAGCTTCGGAAGTCACGTGCTGTCACATCCACCATTTTCTTTTGGTCACATGGGACCTGCCCTGGATTAGTATGGGAGGGGGCATAAAAAGGTGTGAGTACCAGGGGATGGAGATTGCTGGGAAGCATCTTTGAGGTGGGCTTCCATATGCCATTAAAGTGGCTCCTAGAGGAAGGCCAGTCTCCCAGTCCACCTAACCATGGCAGCACAAATGCTTGCTTCTGTCCCGTACATGGGGGCACCATGTACGTACCTTGCTAAATCCCAGTGCAAGGTGTTTCCAGAATTCCTCTGAAGCATCCTTCAGCTACCCCTGTATGAGCAAGCAGCCTACACTGCTCTCTGGGACAACACATCTGTCCCAATTTCTGCAGAACAGCCTTCAACATCCTTCTTCTCCTGGTACAGCCAAAGATTGATGTGTTGCTGGGCTATGTCATACTTCTGGTTGATACTGAAATTTGTGGACAGTGAAAACCATCAGACCATTTTCATGCTGGCCACCTCGGAAGGGCTTCCTGTCTCTCTCAAGCAACAAAACAGAGCAGAGGAGCAGGTCCCCTGTGTGTTCAGGAGCATTGGAGGTGAACCCCGGTTCTGGCACAGAGAATGTGTGCAAGTTTCTTTTCTTTTCTTTTTTTTTTTATTTGACAGAGATAGAGACAGCCAGCGAGAGAGGGAACACAAGCAGGGGGAGTGGGAGAGGAAGAAGCAGGCTCATAGTGGAAGAGCCTGATGTGGGGCTTGATCCCACAACGCCGGGATCACGCCCTGAGCTGAAGGCAAACTTAACCGCTGTGCCACCCAGGCACCCCAGTGTGTGCAAGTTTCTTAACCTCTCTGGGTCTCGGTTTTCTCATCTGTGAAATGTGATTGTATGGAACTGTAGAATTAGAATAAGGGATTCATCAGCACCTAGCCTGTGATCTGGCTCCAGGAGCAAGATGGTGAATTTTCTTCCCTTTCCTCTCCACTACAATTTGATGTCCCCAAGTAAGTGTGTGCTGCTTTCTGGGTTTGTAAAAGAAGCTGAAATACTCAGGTCTTCGGAGTGTGGCAATGATAAATACTATATGTAATGTGTGTAGAGAGGTTGCGATCCTTTCTGGTAGCAAAGGGCCACAGAAGTATGATATGGAGAAGCATTCTTACTGCCGAACAGGGCAGGGAACTGGTCTTCTGAGAATTAGTGGAACATTTGAAAAGTGCTGTTTTATTACTTTAGCACTGTGCAAGTGACAAACTCAGAGGGAAATGTTCTAATAATAAAGAACATGGGGTAAGTTAATGAAACACTTACAATTCCCCACAGGTCTGTGTGGAATAATGACGTACAGTAACCGGAAAGTGCTGTGTCACTTAAGACATAGAAATTGAAGGGCACGTTTAAGGAAACTCTCATTTCTTGAAGGTTCAGTTTAATTCTCCACACCCCCCCCGAATTTATAGCAGATTCTATTTTCAGTAAAACCCTGCCATTTATAACAGAGGAAATTATGGCAAGCATTTTACTCATGACTCACTAGTGTTTTTATCATTGAGAAGACGCAGGGAATGACACTGAGGGGGGTGTTCCCACGTTGGTGTATAGCACCACCACCACCACCATCACCACCACCACCACCACCATCATCATCACCACCGTCATCATCTAAAACAATATTTTCCAAGCAGGTCTGGGGTAAGAGGAGAGGTAGAAGGATCCTTCCCCTGACGAGCTCCAGCTCCTGAAGCTCCCAGGAGATTGCTTACCTTCTCTGTCCCCAACTCTGAATCCTAAAGGGCTGCTTCCCACACCCCGGACCCACCTGAGCTGGCTTTTTTCTGCTCTTTCCCTTATTCCCGCCATTGGGGTGTTTTGGGGGGACTGACGGCCCAGCCCTTGTCACATTGTGCTTTTGATGATTTTATTTTCCTTCATTGATAAACATTGGATCAGGCTGAAAATTTTTGTCCCAGATGTTTCACACATTCCAGCAGAGATATGAAATACA
Organism: Ailuropoda melanoleuca; assembly: GCF_002007445.2. Lineage (NCBI taxonomy): Eukaryota > Metazoa > Chordata > Mammalia > Carnivora > Ursidae > Ailuropoda > Ailuropoda melanoleuca. The sequence continues at coordinate 6,571,127 of NC_048226.1, forward strand.
TACTTTCTACATGCGCAAATAACGGTAGCCCACACTCCCTTGCTAAAGATGAAATGTGAGAGGTACAGAGAGCATCTCCGTAGCTCCAAGATCATCTGTTAAAGCACGGGCATGGCTTTCCCCCACAAGGCTTGGCCCTTATTTGATGCTAAAGCCCTGGGGCATAGTTATCTTGACATTTTAGCTGTGGCTATTGATCTGTTTGGTTTCTTAATGTGTATTCCTTTAAGGGGAGAACACACAGAATGTTAAGGGGGGAAAAAGGAGTATTTAACTTGGTAATCCTTTATTCTTAGGACATTTACTTTTTGGCATTCAATCTTGAAATATTCATTAAAAAACAAGAATTACCAAATTCCTGGAGGGTGCTCTGTCCAGTCTCAAAATCTTAAATTAAAAAAAATGAAATGTCAGTTTCTTTATGGGCTAGCACGGCCTTGTCTTCCCTCCTTCCTTCTTTCCTTCCTTCTTTCCTTCCTTCCTCCTCCCCCTTCCCTCCCTCCCTCTCTTTCTTTGTTATCATGGTAAAACATACGTAACACACACTTGATCATTTTAACCATTTGAAGTGTACAGTTCAGTGGCATTAAGCACATTCACAACGTTCTACAATAATTACCACCCTCTGTCTCCAGAGCTTTCTCATCTCCCCAAATTGAAACTCTGTATCCAGGAAACACTAACTCCCTGTCCTCCTGTTCCCTGAGTCTCTGGCAACCACCACTAGACTTTCTGTCTCTATGAATGTACCTACTCTAGGAACTTTATATAAGTGGGATCATACAGTATTTATGTGCTGTATCGACTGGCTTATTAGCATAATGTCTTCGTACAAGCAGTCGCACTTTTCTGTATTTTAGAGCAGTATGTATTGAGCACTTACTGTGTACCAGGCCCTGTGCTCAGTGCTTCATTAAACCTCACAGTGATGCTGCAAAGTCTCATGGACTCCATCTCACTGGTGAAGAAACTGAGGGCAGGGAGGCTTGGTAAGCTGCCTCAGTTCATGTAGTTGTCGAACAGAACCAGGCATCTCACCCAGGCCACCTGGCTTTGGAGCCCTCGTACTAAAAACAAAAAACTCCTAATAGTGACCATTTATTGAGTACCTACTGTGTGCCAGGTACTACGCATGGCATTGTACCAACATTTTTCCCTCCCTCCCTTCCTTTCTTTTGAAATGTAATTTACACAGAATAAAATGCATCTTAAAGTGTACAACTTGAGGGATTTTTAGCATATATAAACACCATTGTAATCTCAATGCAATCAAGATGTAGACATTTCCAGCTCCCCAGAAGGTTCCCTGGTGCCCTTTCTGGTCGCTACACCCCACCCAGGGAGACCACTATTCTGACCTTACTGACAGATCAGTTTTGTCTATTCTTAAGCTTGATAGAAATGTTATTATCCTGTGAATACTCTGTGTGTCTGGCTTCTTTTGCTCAAGCTGGAGAGCGTATGCCCCATGCAAGGGGACAGCCACTACCCTCCTCTAACTAAATGTCACCATTCAGGAATTCAGCTCATTGTTGCTGGATCACGTAGTATTAATATTAGTATTGGTGGGGGTGGTGGTGGTGGTACTTACTGTTGTGGTTTTCCTTGAGAAGCCAAATTTCTGGATTTTTACATAGATCAGACGATGACTAACTTAAACATTAAAATATGGTGTGTATTAAAACGTTGAAGGGGGAGTGGGGGATTGGGATAGGCCACTGATGGGTATTAAGGAGGGCACATATTGCATGGAGCACTGGGTGTTATATGCAAACAATGAATCATGGAACTTTACATCAAAAACTAAGGATGTACTGTATGGTGACTAACATAACATAATAAAAAATTATAAAAAAAACATTGAAGGATCCGCAAAATGCATGTATGAGTGGTGGGATCATGCTATGGTAAGGGCAGTGGGAATGGACAAGGCGGGGGTGTTTGAAAGGAAAAATCAAAGACACTGGATCTTGGGGGAGAGAGAGAAGCAAGAAGCAAGAAGAGCCTCCAACTTTTTTTTTTCAAGATTTTATTTATTTGACAGAGAGAGAGACAGCCAGAGTGAGAGGGAACACAAGCAAGGGAAGTGGGAGAGGAAGAAGCAGGCTTCTCAGCGGAGTAGGGAGCCTGATGTGGGGCTCGATCCCAGGACCCTGGGATCATGCCCTGAGCCGAAGGCAGATGCTTAACAACTGAGCCACCCAGGCGCCCCAAGAGCCTCCAGGTTTTGAACCCACCTGCCTGGGAGATGGGGAGTCCCCGGGACAAGAACAGGGAGGTCAGGCAGAGTAGCTGGTTTGGGAAGAAAGACAGCAAGTGCCGTAGGAGACAGTTGTGTGTTCAGACAGAGTTGGAGGGACGTTCGGGGGAGGTGGCCAGCAGTCTGAGAGAAACGTGAGCCTGGGACTTGGGAGAACGCTCAGCCTGAGGACAGTCTACACATGGAAAAGCAGGGAACGTTGAATTCTACCCAATAAATACTAAAATAGACCTTAACTGCACACTGTAACCAATTAAGGGAGAGAGAAGCACAGAAAAGATGGAGGACAAGAGATTGTTGGATAGAAATGCAAGGATACTGAGAGAAACAGACCCAGCCCCAGAAATATAGAGAGGGAATGCCAGAGGCCGGACACACCCAAGGGAAAGTGGTGTATATAAGGGGGTTCTAGAGCAACAGAAATATAGACAAGTGTCAAGCAACGAATTTTCACGAACCGCAGACAGAGCTAAAGTTTAGCTGCATGACAATTTCATCTTGTGCCTGTTAAGACTCTATGGCTAATGAATCTTAAAAACTGTTGCATTTTTGCAGCTAGGGGCACAAATGAGGCTAGTGCTTCTTGGCACTTATTTCTGGGCAGAAATGAGATAAACAGCTCGGATATTCTTATGCACACTGGCCAAGTCTCATGCACTGGGCCCACCTTTGGTTTCAGATCAAGTCAGAAGTCCAGTCCTCCATAAGTCACCTCAGCCTTCCTGGGGATCCCTGACTTTATAAGGGCTCCATCTAGTTTGGACTGGAAGTTCTCTACAGAGCTGGGTCAGAGCCAGTTTAATCTTTGAAGGATGAAGAAAAGGAAAGAGGATGAACTTCATTCAGCTTGTGTGTGTGTGGGGGGGTATCGTTTTATTGTTATTTCTGGCCTCCCATTTTCCACACTTGGTGGATTAGGACCACTGAGTCCCACTGTCGTGCCTCCAGAGTAAATCATTCGATCAGGTCCTAAGTTGTGTGTGTGTCAAAAAAAATAGCCATACAGCTACCAAAGGGACACTTACAATTTAATCAGGAAATAGGAAATTGACAAATTAGAGCGATTTAGAGCCTTGACAAGCAAACATGGTCATATGAGAAAATCAATATGCTTAGTAAAACTCACTAATCAAGAGGAGGTGGAGGACAGATCCTGAGTGGGGTTAACCAGGGAAGGGTGAGAGAGCCAGGAAAGGCTATGAATTAATTAGGGGGAGGGCAATAAACAGAAATTGGACCGGAGGGGGCAGAAGGGCTTCCCCCAAGCCCCCCAGCTTGAAAATCAGTTGTTCCCTGTGCCCAGGGGAGCTGAGTCCTGCTGCCTGCCCAGATCTCACACCCGTGCGTCTCCCTCCCCACCCCTGGCCCCTCTGCATGCCTTGGTTGGAAACGTGGCTTTTCCAGAGTCAAAAGCCAGAACACAAGGCACCTATTCACCCCGCTGGGTTTGAAATTCTCCTCCGAAATTCCTTTAACTGCAAACACCTTCTTCCAAGTACACTGTGCATCTTTTCAAATTTCAGACATAAACAGAGGCATGGCCCCACCTGGCAACCCCCTCTCACTCTCCTGATAAAAATAGAAAGGGCCGAGGTGGGGAAAGTCGTGGGCACAGTGGGGGTTCTGTGGATCAGCTGTTTGCATGGGTGTTCCTGACCCTCTCTGCCAATTTTGGGGAGGGGTGTCTCTCGGGGGAGCTTCAAGCTGGATTCTCGGGGGATTTGTCATCCCTGGCATCTTGGCCCTTCCACGCTGGGCCCGAGACACAGCTCTGTGATTGTGTTTTTAACTGTGTGTCCCAGGGAGAAACACGTTTACTTGTGGTTATTGGCGTGGTTGTGGGGGATGGAAAAAGTGGTGGGAAAGAAGTGCGGGGAGGCAGTTCATTTCCAGAAGCCATTGGCATGGAAACTATCACTAGACACCCAATGGCACATGGCGGAGCCCTGGGTGTGGTGGGAGTTTAAATCAAGACAGGCGCCATGACCCCATGAACAAGTGGAGGGCTTTTGGAGGTAACAAGGTGGTACTTGTGCTGTTGGCCCTGCTGTATGGGACGGGGGTGAGAGAGGAGCACAGGGTGAGTTGGCCAATTCCCTGAGCTGGGGATTTAGGGGACCTGATCTAGTTCTAGGTGCACCGTCTACCAGCGACGGGCCCACAAGCCTGAGTCCCCACCTCAGGACAAGAGGAATTGCAGTATCCCCCAGAGAAAGAGGAAGGACGGGATCCTGCTGCTTCTCTGCCCACAGCCATCCAGTGGCTTCTGGTCGAACGCAGGGTGCCATGGCCAGGAAAGCCTGAATGACCTGGCCCTGCCTCTCCCACCTCGCCTCCTCACCCCCACGGGGCTCCCTTACATCCTGGCCCCATCTCCTCTCTGGATGGTACTTTTGGTATCAGGGAGGCCTTTGTTGACCACCCCAGCTTCTCTGCCTCCCTTATTAGCCCAGACCGCAGCTTGCTGGTGTATATTTTCATCTGTTTACTTGTGCAGTGTCTGTTAGCCTCTCTTACCGGACCGGGAGCCTCGTGAGGGTGGAGACGCACATCCCCGGCTCCCACCGCAGTGTGGTGCATGCAGCTTCTCAGTCAATATTTGTTGAATGAACGAATAGGTCTATTTTGTTCTACTCTGTATCTCCTGTGTCTGGTACATTTAGATACTCTGTAAGTGAGTCACAGCATCTCACGTGCATGGAGCGCTTTGTGTTGGACATTGTTCTAAGCACTTTCTGTCAACTCATTTAGTAGCCAGAATTATTCCTGTTTTAAGAAAGAAAGAAAGAAAGAAAGAAAGAAAGAAAGAAAGAAAGAAAGAAAGAAAGAAAAGGAGAAAAGAAAAGAATAGAAAAAAAAGAAAAGGGAAGGGAAGGAAAAGAAAAGAGAAAGAGAAGAAACAGGTCCAGAGAGGTCAAGCACCATGCCCTAAATCACACAGCTAGTGAGTGGTAGAGCAGACTCGATGCCAACAGTGAAGTGTCCAGAGCCTGTCTTTAACCTCTCACTATCCTGCTTGAATGAAGGAGTGAATAAAGAACAGCTAGCTCATTGCAGATGTTCATAAACAGTCATTTATTCCCCACCCACCCACTTGATTGAAAGCATAAAATTGGGTTTTATCAGACAGTAAAGATGCAGTCAGGTATATCATCAGGAATAAGAATCAGGGGTGGGTAGGGTGAGGCCTCGGTACTGACCAGGCAGGAGACCTTCCTGGGGATGGTGGGGTTGGAGCTGTTTAAATGATGAGAGAGAAAGGGGTGACTGGCCAAGCCAAGGCCTGAGGCTCGAGCTGGCAAGGGTTGGAAGCAAAGGCGTGAGACTAGAAGCTGTATGTCCCATAAGAGATAGTCACAGTCATCAGACTCTGAAACGGATGGGAGAACAGAAGGACCACGAGGCCTCGCTAGCATGTGAGGCTGAGGTGGTGCCCAGTGTGGTCGTCAGGGTAGGACCCACAGGTGGGAGTTCTCCTTGGCCAAAAAGAAGTCAGGGAGTAGGAAAAGTCTGCTTGTTTAGTCAAGTGTTGGAGCTCTGGAGTCTGATATCAGACATCAGTTCACATGCCCCAGTTCAACTCCTGGCACTTGGTTGGCACCCTGAGCTTTGCTACTTGTAGCTGCCTAACCCTGACCCTAACCCTGCACTGGAATCCACCAGATCCTGAAGCACTAACATCTTGGTCTCGGAGAAAAAGATCATCGCCTCAGAATCTTCAAGCTGGGCAAGACACTGGCATCCTTACTCTTGCATTGTGTTGGGACCGAGCTGGTGACTTGGACCCAAAGTTCAAAGTGGGTGATTAGGAATCACGGCTATGTGGGTCACTGGGAGTAGGTGATATTGATTGTGAGCAGTGCCAGTTGGCCTTTGACCCCTGTTTCAGTCAGCATAGGCTGGGTTATGCTGCTGTAACGACCCCCCCCCAAATCTCAGTGATTTGAAATAACAAAGTTGCAATTCTCACCCATGCTCATATCCACCATCCAGGGGTAGGTTGGGAGCTTTGCACCAGGTCCTCATTGTCATCAATCCAGGTCAGGCTGGCGGAGCAGCCACCATCTGGAGCATTGCTGGTTGCCATGGCAGAGCAGGGAGAGAGCTCTGGAGCACCACATATTAACAACTGAGTGCTCCAACCCAGAGCTGACACATGTCGCTACTGGTTACAACTCACTGGCTAGAACCAGCCAGGTGACCCCATCCAACTACAGTGGGAGGGGAAGTATAATCCTATGTGCCAGGAGGATGAAAAGCTGAAATATTGTGAACAGCCAGTATTACTATTGCTAGTCCATCTCTCAATGATAGAGTAAGGTTTGGGTTCCTCCTGGCTATTTTTAGTCACTGGGATCCCTTCCTTAGGGGTCAGAATGCTTCCCAGAGTAGGTGGGCATGGTAATGATTGATGCCCTGGGGGTCCTGATGGCCCCATGACTGGGTACCCATTGCCAGAACAACCTGTCAAACATCGTTGGAGGTCTTGGACATTTGGTGAAGCCCCATTTGGTGTCCAGTTTGCCAAGGTCTAGGCCTACTCTTCTGGAAAGAGACGAGGACAGCCTCCTCCCTACAGCTGTTCCTCCTCAGGGCATTCGGGACCCAAAGATCCCACTTAAGACATGTTCTGGGTCCAAGTCTGATCCAAGGTGGTGCGTTCATGGTGCTTGCCAGGGTGATGCCTCCTCTTCTGAGCTCAGAAGGCTCCATGACTTCACTCCTTGTCTCCTGGGACCTGCTTTTAGGGCATAGAGCTCTCCAAAAGGTGGAGGCATCAATGGAGCTTGTTGTGGCCCCTCAGGCTACACACTTCCCATCTTGGGAGCCCTGCTCACTCCATAGAGATGGTGCAAGCAGAGAATGGAGCATCTCATGTGGTGAGAGCAAGGACACAGGGAGTCATTCCCAGAGCCCACGGGGTTCAGATTTTCCCCTTGTGGCTTGGACCTGGCTCAGCGAAGTCAGCTCTTCCTCACTTAACAAAGCAGGGAGGAGTAGGGGAGAAGCTTCCCAGCTTATTGGGAGAGGGGGATGATACAGGCTGAGAGATCCCGAGCTGTTTTCTTTTGGGAAGCACACAGGATCAAATCCAGGGATTGTGCTGGGACTAGGGTTTGAGACACTTCACATTGCTTCATTTTGGGTCCAGAGGCCCTGAGACCTTGGTTCAAGTCCATTCCTGAGAGTCTAGTAGTTGAGGGATAGAGGCCTAGGAAGAGTCAGGGATGGGGTGATGGAGTTAGGTATCAGAAGCCAGGTCATAGAAGAGCTCACTATCCATGGAACCCCTCTGCTCTGCAGGACAGGGACCACCTGGAAATCAGTAAAGGCTTTGTGAGAAACCAGAGTTAGAACGGATGCAGGAAGGGACCAAGGAGTCAGATCAAAGAGGTAGAGCCCTTGCAACATGAAGGCCTGAACCTGGAACTGGGGGTAGAATAGACAAGAGAAGGGACAAGCAGGTTGGTTCTCTATGGGGGGAGGGGGGGAGCTCCCCAGCATGCCTTCTTGAAGGCTACATCTTGTTGTTGGGGATTTTTTGAAGAATCCAGAGAAGGGCTTGGCATGACTGGCACATGACCCAGCTTGGTCAAAAGACGGGAGGCAGAACAGAATGTCTGGAAAGGCCATCATGAGTGAGCTTGACATGCATGGGGAGGGGGCAGGCACAGAGGACCCAGAGTGCACTCAGGGGACATGAGCAGGAAGAAACTGGCATTAATGTTTCTACATGTCAAAATCCTGACCCATTGTCAGGGCCCAGCTCACAGGCTGTCCTGTGCAGAGAGTTTTATCTTAATCTGGGATCAAAATTTGTCTTCTGTGATTCTATAGCTATCGATTTTGTCATACCTGGCTGTGCTGGAGTTAGTTATGGGTGTCTGTCCCAACATCTTGATCTCACTGTGGACAGGACTTCACCGCAGGATGCCCCTAGCTCAGCACCTGGCTGTCAGGTATCTGAGGACACAAAGGGAATGCAGCAGGATGAGATAAGTCCTTTCCCCGACTTCCAGAGTGCTGTTTCTCCACTGGGTTCCAGGCCACCAGCCTTCCAGGCACCTGCGCTGTTTGTTTCAAATGCACCCCAGACTTGCCAAATGTGACTAGCCAAGATTGGTTCCCCACATCTACACTTTTCTACTTTCTTTTAAAATTAATTTTGCTGAAGCAAATTTATGTATAATGAAATGTAACCATTGTAAGTGTCAAATGTGATGAGTCTTGATAAATTTACACAGCCATGTCACCACCATCTCAGTCATGGTATATAGTATTTCCTTCACACTAGAACGTTCCCTCAGGCCCCTCTGCAGTCAATTTATCACTCCCCTTGGCTCCAGACAACCATTTCTTTTTGCTACTATAGATTTATTTTTATTCCTTCTAGAATTTCATATAAATGGAATCATTCCATCTGGTGGGTTGAATGGTGGCACCAAAGATATGATGTCCTAATCCCTGTAACCTGTAAGTGTTACCTTATTTGGAAAAAAAAATGCCTTTGCAGGTGGGATTCATTTGAGGATATTGAGATGAGGAGATAATTCTGGATTATCTAAGTGGGCCCTAAATGCCATCACAGGTGTCCTTATAAGAGAAATAGAGGGAGACCCAGCACCACACACATAGAGGGAAAAGGGGGTGTAAAATGGACTCAGAGATTGGAGTGAGGTGGCCATAAGCCAAGGAATACTAGCAGCTACCAGAAGCTGGAAGAGGCAGGAATGAATTCTCCCCCAGAGCCTGCAGAGGGCAGCCCTGCTGGGGACACCTTGATTTTGGACTTCCGGTGTCCAGAACTCTGGGAGAATAAATTTCTGTTGTTTTAACCAAGGTTGTGAGCATTCGTTACAGCAGCCCTAGGAAACGAATGCTGTGGTATGTAATTGTCAGCGTCTGATTTCTTTAGCTCAGCCTGATTTTAATCTTCCTTCATGTTGTTTGTATCCGTAGCTCATGTTTTTATATTACTGAGGAGTAGTTCATCGTACGGATAGATGACATTTGTTTCTTCATTTCACCTACTGATAAGAATTTAATTGTCCCTCGATTCAGGCTATTATGGGGAAAGCTGTTATGAACAACTTTGTATGTGTATACATTACATTTTATTTCTCTTGGATAAATATCAAGGAGTGGAATTGTTGAATTATACAATACGTGTATTGTATATCAATTTAATAAGAAATTCTCAAATACTTTTCCAGAGTGGTTGTCCTATCCTGATTTCCCAAGAGCAGTGTATGAGAGTTCTAGTTACTTCACATCCTCACCAACACTTGATTTTGTCAGTCTTTTATTTATTGTATATTTATATTATATGTAAATAGAATATGTATTATATATTTTATTACATATATTTACATAATATATATAATGTGTATACATAAAAAATAGAAATATATGATTCCGCTTTAATTGAAATATATGATATATAATAGATTTATATAGACAGTGGACCCTTGAACAATGCTGGGGTTAGAGGTGCTGACCACCCCTCTTCCGTGTGGTTGAAAATCTGCATATAACTTTTGACTCCCCAGAAACTTTATGAGTAGCCCACTTTTGACCGAAAGCCTTATCCATAACATAAACAGTGGATTAACACTTATTCTGTATAAGTATTACATACTCTAGTCTTACAATAAAGTAAGTTAGAGAAAGAAAACGTTATTAAGAAAATCAGAAGAAAGAGAAAATACAATTACAGTACTGGACTGTATTTATTGAAAAAAGTCCATGTATTACTGGACTAAATTTACTGAAAAAAGTCCACATAGTTCAAATCTGTGTTGTACATATATGTACACGCCACACACACTTTAACTGACAAGACATTTACTTGTAAAGAAATGTTCTTGAAAAAAATGTTCTTTTTTCCCCCAAAGGAAGAGTTAAAGAGTTCATGATAATTGATGCCCAAAGATGATATTGTAATATTAATGAAAGATCAGAAGATACAAGTAGTTTGTTTTCTAGAAATATCTACAAACCACATGATAGTGTGCAGTGTAGATATCTAGTCAAATGTGAAGTTGTGGGTGTATTGAAATCTTCCATCTTAATTTTCTTGACTTTTAAGTGTTAAAAACCACATTAAGCCTTCGCATGTTCTTTCATAATTTCTACCAAGCCTGTCTTGTCATTTAAAACTGTGGACTGCTTTACAGATTTGCGCATCTTCTTTGCACAGAGGGCTTGCTGGTTTCTGTCATTCCAATTATATTTTATTGTATTTTAAAGATTTTTACTTTAGAGACAGAAAAAGAGAGAGTGCGTTGAGGGAGTGCAGGGAGGGGCAGAGAGAGTGTCAAGTGGGCTCCCTGCTGAGCACAGAGCCCCACACGGGGCTCCATCTCACGACCCTGAGATCATGACCTCAGCCAAGACCAAGAGTTGGTCTCTCAACTGACTGCGCCACCCAGGCTCCCCGTCTGCCATTCTGATTTTAGAATGTGTGCGTTGTCAGTCTTCTAAACATGAGTTATTGAAGTGACTATATAGAGGTACCTCCCTGTGGCTTTAATTTGCATTAATGACTACCACATTGAGCATTTTTTGGTGTGTTTATTGGCCATCTGTGTATCTTCTTTTTGAAAAGTCTGTTAAAATCTTCTGCCCACCCTGTGTGTGTGTGGGGGTATTGTTGGACTTCCTTCTGAGCTTAGAGAATTCTTTATATGTTCTGGATACGAGTCCTTTGTTTAATGTAAGTATTGCAGATATTTTTCTCCCAGTCTGTGGCTTTCCCTTTTGTTTCTTTAACAGTGAATTTCAAAGAGCGGAAGTCTTTAATTTTGAGTAAGTCTAGTTTTCCAATTGTTCCCTCTTTAGATTTACTGTCTTTTGTGTCCCACCTGAGAAATCTTTGCCTATCAAGGACACAAAAATGTTTCTCCTGTTTTCTTCTAGAAGTTCTATAGTTTTAATGTCTTATATTTAGGCCTGGGATACATCTTGAGCTGTTTTGTGTGTGTGTGTGTGTGTGTGTGTGTGTGTGTGTGTGTGTGTTATGAGATAAGAGTCAAGGTTATTTTTATTCTTACAGATATTTAGCTTTCTAGAACCATTTGTTGAAAAGATTAGTTTTCTCCATTGAATTACCTTGGCATCTGTGTTGGAAATCAACATGTAGGTTTATCCATTCATCCATGGTTGGATCATGTTTTTAGATGCTACTGGATGATATTACTTTTTATGTTTCCTTTTCCAGATGGTTTGTGGTTCAAATCTGCATTTTTACTGAGCACTTCTGGTGATTCTTACACCCACGAAAGTAGGAGCCCTTCTCTTGTAGGACAGTGGTTCCTAATTAGGAATATGAACGCCAGAGCCCCACCTTTAAAGGGCCTGATTTAGCAGGTATGGAGTAAGGCCCCCAGAAAAAAGCTTGACTAAGAGCTAAGAGCTGTTGATTCTCTGCCTAAGAACAGTGGGTACATCCTGTCTTTTTCATTCCTGTGTTCATTAGACACTTCATGACTGACCCTTCTACTAGGCTCTGAGTGAACAAGGTTTGGTAAAGGCTGAGATGAGCACAGGCCAGTGAAGCCCATGTGTGGGGTGCAGATGGGGGGCAAAAGAACCTTGTGGGAAGAGTGGGTGAATCTGGTGGTCCTGGGTGCCCCTGGGAATGTTGCAGTTTGGGGACCCGGTGTGTGGGGGGCTCTCTTTTTCCTACAAAGACACCATGAGGCCTGGCTGCACCTCCATGCTGGTTAGCATCCAAACATGAGGCTCCTTCTAGGGGTTAAGATCACAGGTCACGTTCCTTACGGGGACCTTCTGGCTTTGTCTTGGGACGGCCACGTCATGCTGTCTCCAAATGCTGTCCCTAGTGGAAAGTTTTGGTCTCTGGAGGTACAGAGGGGAGGCAGTTCTGTTGGCTCTGTTGGAGTTCTGTGGCCGCTGAGCTGTCCGCAGAACTTGGTCTCACTCCACCCTGCCCTGTTTGTTTGCCGTCTGGGTTGTTCTCCTAGTAGAATGGACTGTCCCTCATGCCCAGTTTCACACCACACCTGAAGCCATGTGGCCTTCCTTCCCTGCCCTCCTCCACCTGATCAGTGCTTCTGGGAACATCCAGCCAGACTGCTTGCAGTGTGCAAACCCAGCTGAATAGGCAGGGGGCTCAGTCTTCAGAGGCATTGACCGAGCTCACTTTCGTATGATTTCCTTTCTGGCCTGGGCTAGAGCCTCCACAGTTCTGTGAGGAGAGGGGAGGCTGTGTGTGGTTCTCTAGAATGGTCCAGAAACCCCTGCAGCACACTGTTGCCCTTGATAGATTTGCCTCGCTGGACAAAACACGCCACCCTCTGTTGCATTTGTGATTAAAATTTTAGAGATATTACCTTTCTTTAAATTTCTACTCCTAGACTGATACTCTTTCAGTGTTTGATTCTTTGTTTTTTTAAAGATTTTATTTATTTATTTTGACAGAGAGAGACAGCCAGTGAGAGAGGGAACACAAGCAGGGGGAGTGGGAGAGGAAGAAGCAGGCTCCCAGCGGAGGAGCCCGATGTGGGGCTTGATCCCAGAACGCCGGGATCACGCCCTGAGCCGAAGGCAAACACTTAATGACTGTGCCACCCAGGAGCCCTTCAGTGTTTGATTCTAAGATCACCTTTTGGGTGCAAAATATACTCCCTCAGGTGGGGGAACAAGGTGTGGAGGGCACAGGAGTTGTTTGGCTCTGTGCTTTCTCCCATCAGCATGCTGTGGTGATTTCTCGGGTTGGAGATGACTGGCGGGGGCAGGGAGGGGTGCTGACAGTGGCTCAGGAGAGCCTGTTCATTGCCTTCTTTAAAAAAAAAATGGCGGGGTGCCTGGGTGGTTCAGTTGGTTAAGCATCTGCCTTCAGCTCAGGTCATGATCCCAGGGTCCTGGGATCAAGCCCCACATTGAGGTCCCTGCTCAGCAGGGAGCCTGTTTCTCCCTCTCCCTCTGGCCTGCTTGTACTCTGTCTCTCTCTCAAATAAATAAATAAAATCTTTTAAAAAAATGAATAATTGGGGTAAAAAATGCATAAAATAAAATTGACCTTAAATGCTTGAAATTTTCTAAGAACACAGTTCAGTGGCGTTAATTATATTTACATTGTCATGCAACCAGTTTCCAGAAATTTTTCATGTTGCAGAATTAAAACTCTATGCTCATTAGACAACTGTTCCGCATTCCCCTCTCTCACATTCCCCGGTAACTGCCATTCTGCTTTCTGTTTCCATGAGTTTGAGTCTCTAGATACCTCACAGAAGTGAAATATTACAGTATTTGTCTTTTTGTGACTGGCTTATTTTACTGAACATCATGTCCTCAGGATTCATCCATGTGGTAGCACGTGACAGGATTGCCTTCCTTTTGAAGGCTGCATAATATTCCGTTGTATGTACATACCACAGTTTGTTGAGCCACTCCTCCCCTGATGGATAGTAGGGTTGCTTTTACCTCTCGTCTATTGCGAATAGTGCTGCTATGAACGTGGGTGTGCCTATATCTCTTTGAGAACTCACTTTCAATTCTTTTGGATGTAGACCCAGAAGTAGAATTGCTGGATCATAGAGTGGTTCTATTTTCAATTTTTCGAGGAAACTCTGTATTATTTTCCAAAGCAGTTGCACCATTTTATAACCCCACCAGTGGTATACCAGGGTCCCGATTTCTTCACATCCTTACCAACACTTGTTGTTTTCTGGGTTTTGTTTTATTCTGCTTATGGTAGTTGTCATAATGGGTGTGAGGTGACATCTCATTGTGGTTTTGATTTGCATTTTCCTAATGATCAGTGATGTTGAGCATGTGTTCTTATGCTTGTCTGCCATTTGTATATCTTCTCCGAAGAAATGTCTATTTTAGTTCTTTACCCATTTTTAACTATTGGGTTATTTGGTTTTTGTTGAAATTTTAAGAGTTCTTTATATATGCTGGATTATTTTTTTTTAAGATTTTATTTATTTATTTGAGAGAGAGAGAGAGCATGAGCACAAGTGGGGGGAGGTGCAGAGGGAGAAGCAGACTCCTCACTGAGCAGGGAGCCCAACGTGGGGCTGGATTCCAGGACCCTGGGATCATCATCTGAAGGCAGATGCTTAACCAACTAAGCCAGCCAGGCGCCCCTATATTCTGGATTATTAACCCCTGATCAGTACATGATTTATAAATATTTTCTCCTATTCCCTACATCATCTTTTGCTCTGTTTATTGTGTCCTTGGATGCACACAAATTCCAAATTTTGATGTAGTCTGATTTGTTTATTTTCATATTTGTCGCCCGTGCTTTTGGCATCATATCCAGGAAATCCTTGCCAAACCCAGCATCATGACACTTTTTCCCCTGTTTTCTTCTACAGGTTTTATGGTTTTAGGTTTCTGATGCAATTTGATACGGCACAGGGTCCATCTTCATTCTTTTGCACATGGATATCCAGTTCTCCCAGCACCGTTTTTAAAAGAGACTATCCTTTCTCCATTGAATGATCTCAACACCCTTGTTGAAAATCATCTGACCATCTCTTCAAGGGTTTATGTCTGGGCTCTTTATTCTATTCCCTTGGTCTACATGTCTATCTTTATGACAGCACCACACTCTTCTAATTACTATAGATTTGCAATTCATTCCTCCTTGTTCTTTTAAAAACATTCAGTTTTTGTTTTTGTTCACAGATGTGTGCCTGTGTCTGTCTGTGAGTGCAATTTAAAGAGCCAATTATTCTTTGAGGCTTCTTATTCCTTTGCCCAAATCAGACCCTCCCCCTCTGCATTTTTTTTTTTTTTTGCTCCCCTGTGTCAACCACTTCAAAGATTTTATATTTTTCGTCTGGAATTCATCTTATATACTTAAATAACATGCACATACTTCTTGGCTTTAAAATTTTAGGCATCGTCTATTGACTTCTTATTGTGTTGGAAATGAGGATGTCATTTCCTTTCACCACCACCTTCTAGTCTGTGCACATTTTTTTGTTCCCTTCACCTACCCAATAGAGTTACATCAAAATTTTGGACAAGTCAGTATGCAGCATTACTATGACTATGGAAATGTGCTTCATAGCTGAGCCATGTGGTATAGTCATATATTTTCTTTTCTTACAGAACCTTTTGTTTTCCCTAGACTTAACAATATTTCTATTTGATTGCTGTGTTTTCCATGTATGTTTCATTAATTCAACAACAGACATTACCTGGGAGCACCCTTGGTACAAACCTGCCAAACATGAAGAAGCCTGCAGCTTGGGGGTGGGTCATACATGCCTGAACAGAGCCCCTTCCTTTGCTGGGGAGAGGCTTGTTCACAGGGAAACAAGTTCAAAAGTAATTGTCACTGATGGAGTTCCTTCTACATATAAGGTGTGGGGCTAGGGTGACAGGGATGGATATGACAATATTCTACACACCAGGGACTTACAAGTGAGTGGGAGAGATGGGCTCATGGAGGCAGTCATTCCCATAGGAGGTAAACATTGAAGAGCAGAATAAGAGAGAATACTCTAGCAACAGTTATTTCTCAGTAGAAGATTCAAGGAGGGCTTGAGTTTAGAGGTGGTCTTTGAGATGAATTAAGATTTCAATGGGAAGGATGGATGGTGTGAAGTGAAGGACATTCAGGTGCAGGGAGAAGGGGAATGCAAAGGTACGGAGACAGAAAGGTATTGCATGGGGTCAGGGGAAGAGGGGAGGCTGTGTGGCCATGGTGTGGGATGTATGGGGCTGTAGCTGTATCATACAACTGAGAGCTGACATATATAAGACATCTCTGTGAGACCCACCGAGGTCAGTCTGTTACAGTCACTATACTAGTGGTTCCCCAAATGTCATCACCCGGGAAGTTACTAGAAATGCAAATCCTAGAGCCCTATTCGGACTCACCGAATCAAAAACTCTGGGAGTGTGTATTTCAGCAAGTCCTCCAGAAGACTCTGAGGCATGCTAACATTTTAGAATCATTATACTACACAATTTGATCCTTACAACAATGCCGTAGCTAGACACGCTTGAGAGCAAATTGTGAGCATCTCTTGCCAGCTCTAGATTTAGTGATGTCACATGGGTAGCCTGAAGTTGGTCACAATGGAAGTATTAATACCATGGAAATTGGAAAATGCTACAAATCAGGGTGTCAAGTCCACCCCGAGGGCCAGTTGTTAAGCACTCACCAGCATACCACTGTCAGGTCACTTCGTTGGTAAGTGGTTGGTGGGACTGGACCTTGCACAGTGACAGCCTGGCTCCTGAGTGCATGCTCTTCACCACCAAGTCAAACTTATTCCAGAAGTCTGGAAAGACAGTCTGGGGCCACAATGTGGACATCTTTAAGCACGTGTTAAAAATTTGGGCTTTCTTCTGCACATGCTGGATTTTTCAGAGTTTTGAATAGGTGGGCGATATGGTTGTATGTTTAGGCAGGAAAACAAAATTGTTGGCTGTGGCTTTTCACTTTGCAAATATGGTGGAAAATAGGATGGCAGGGTGTCGTGAGGAGAGCCAAAATCGTTGGTCTTCCCAGAGAAGGGCCTCAACATCCAGTGGGTTGCCCATTTGCAGAAGAGGTCGTGAAACACTGCAGAGCAGAAGCCACATGCCTTACAAAGCCTCCTTGTCCTTCAGGAGAAAGGTGCCCTGTCTCTCACTCCAACGGTCTGCCACAGCGTGTACTGGGCCTCATGCAGCCGCTGCCGGCCAGAGTTGTCCCAGGAGCCCCTGGTCCAGGTCAGGATTCACTTAGCAGCCACTGGAGCAGACCGCTTGGTCACTTACCCAAATACGTCCCTCCTTCCTCACAGAACCTGGAAGGTTTTCAGGCCCCTTTCCCACAGAGACAGCCGTGCACTTTGGGGGAGGCTGTACCCCCCACCCCCAAATCCCAAAGGGTGAATCCTGATTGGATTTAAGCCATCCATTCTCAAACTTTTGGTTTCAGGACATTAAAAATTGAGGCCCTCTAAAGAGCTTTTGTTTATGTGTCATATTGACCAATATTACTGTATCAGAAATTAAATCTGATGATTAAAAACTTTTTAAATTAATTCACTAAAGAGTAGTAACAGCAAACACAGTGCATGTTAACACAACATATTTTTTTATGAAAAATTAGTATTTTTTAACACAAAAATATTCTGTGGGACTATGTAGTTGTAAAAGAGAGTATTTATGTACCTTATAGCTAAAACTTGCTGAGAGAGTAGATCTCAAGCATTCTTGCCACACATACACCCACGTGCACAGAATAGCTATGTGAGTTGATGGATATGTTAATTAGCTCAATTGTGGTAATCATGTCACAGTGTATACCTATATCAAAATATGATATACAACCTAAATGTATGCAATTTTTATTTGGAAATCCTATCTCAATGAAGCTACGGGGAAATCTTTTTAAATGAATATTTTAATAGCTCTTTCAGATAATTGGGGGTATTTTTCTTTGATACTACACCAAAACTCAGCAAGAGATAATTTTTTTAAAGGTTAGGTACAATGTGGTATCTGAAACGAGTTTGAGGAACCTTTTATACCCTGTTACATTAAAATCTATTGGTATATCTTGCTTTTTGGTGGGATCACCATGATCATTTGGAAAAATGTAGCTCATCGAGTATGCATATCTTCCAAATGTTGACACATTTTGTTCTGCAACATCAAAAAAAAATCACATTTATCAATATCACCACCAAGAAGTCTTTATTGGCAAGCTGCCAAGTTCACGTTTCCCCAAATTCCTAATTTGTGTTTGAAAACTTGGATTTTATTATTGGCCACAAACACTGTCCGTTGTTTTCCTAGAAATGACAGGCTCCCTTTGTTCATTTTCGAGAAACTTCTTGCCAGACGCCCAGGTCTGAATAACTATAGTTTGTCAATTGTTCTTTCACATAAAAATAATGTTCTCTGAAGAAAATGGGGCTAGTTGAGTCTGCAACTCAAACAATTGCACAAGCGCTTTTTCTCTAGATAAAAATGTTCTTCGGTGGATCAGACATGCTTTAGGCTTTCATGCTGTATGTGTGCTTTTCATTGCATTGCATAGGATATTAAAAAGTCATGCTAAAAAAAAGACATGTGCAAGCATCAAGATTTACCAAATTAATAACTGCTTCATCAAGGACATCCTAAAGTGAAACTGTTTTTTTACTTTTTCCTTTTAATTGGCAGTGCGGGGCAGCGAAGCACACGATGGCTGCGAGTGCAGTTTGCTCCTGTCTGGGTGCTAAGACCTCAGTGGTTTTACCCACCACTGCTTTTGTATCATCAACACAAAAGTCAACACGGCTGTTCCAGGGTAAACTATAAGGTTCAACAAAGTTCTTCAACACTTTGACTACTTCTGCACCACGTGTGTTTGTGGCCAAGCATTCACAGAAAAGATCTTCCATGATTAGTTAGTGCTGATCCTGGACAACTATGAGCGAAACAGCCCTCCAGCCACACCTGTACATTTCATGCATTTGTAAGGCGAAATACAACTCTGCCAACGAGCAATCAACTCAGTCTTCATGGTGCAGCTAAATCTTGCATTTGGCAAGTTGCTGTACCATTGAGAAGTGGCAATGTTATTTCTTTTACTGACTTTTCATTCAAAAGGCAGATTCAGCAGCGTCAACCGGACAAGACTTTATTAATCTTTCAGTTAATGCAATTGGATGACTTACTCTGTAAGATGCTTCCTGTGGCTTTTTTCGTTTCTAGTTTGAAGAGCTATAACAAATAATTTCTGGCTTTTTAAGAGCTCATAATATCTACATTTAAAATAGATAAATTCTTTTTTCTTTTGATTCTGGTCTTAAAATTGTACTACAACTTAAATGGCCCATCAGGGCTGGGGTAAAGGTGAGACGAGCAGGTGCCTAGGGCACAGAATTTATGGAGGTGTTCACTGCAGGGCCTTGAGAGTGAGCACCTCCTGAGAATTTGCACCCTGGGTGCCTCACTTGCCTCCCCTAGTCCTGGCCCTGGGCACTATAATGCTATTCAGAAATGTTCTGTTGTATAAGACGCAATAGGGACAGTAGTTAATTTCAGTCGAGTTGAGGGGGAGATTGCTTTCATCATAGTTTTGCTTCTTCTTTACAGTTTCTGCCAGTTTCTTTGGAGTCGGTTACTCCTATCCATGAATCTGCAAACACTGTGATATATCACTTTCCTCTTTATCAGGATCTCTAGCTTCCGGTGGCGTTGTAGTGGGTTGAGAAAGTGAGACTTCTAAGTACCCCCCTTTTAAGGTAATGATCCATTCTTGAAAGTAAGAAAACATATGTTATAAGTAAAATATCTTTTATTTCAGAATAAAATATAACTGTTCTAAAATAATAGCTATAGAGAAAAATTTTAAATTCACGAAGGTTTTTGAACATTTAAAAATAGTATTTCAAAACAAGACAAGTTGTACTTCTTGTGTTTCTCTTTAGGTGCAAGGGAAACTTTGGGATTTTAGAATGATCGTTTATTGGATGAAATGAGGTTATAAATTATAGCAAGTATAACTAAAGATACCTAATAAGAACACACTGAAAGTACTGAGAACAAACTAAGTTAATCTCAGAAAATACATATATTTATGCCCTATGCCTTACTTTCCTTAGAAAATTCTAAAAAACACAAGAATACACAAGTATATATTCCATGAGCTGTCAGAGCAATGACATCCTCACCTATGATGTAGTTTCTGGAAACTACACTCATGAGAGAATGAACATGAACTCGACAAATGGAGTCTTGGTATTATTATGAAAATAGTTTTGATCTCCTTTAAAGGGGTTCCAGGATCACACTTTGAGAACCACTTGTTCAAGAGCCTATTAGTCCCCTTACCAGTGATTAATTTAGCCACAGGTATGTGACATCGTTCTGGCCAGGACACATGAGGAGAATTCTGCTGGGTGGTTTCTGGGAAGGTTTCCTAGCCCTTAAGAGAGAAATACAAGAGATAACCTCTTCTTAAATTGGCTATTTTTGGAATTGGATGTAATGCCCTGAATGTGGCAGCCATCTTATGCCCGTGAATTATGCTTCATTCCTGCCTTCCGTTCACATTCGACATCCAATGTGTTGGCAGATCCCATGAGCTCTACTGTTAAAATATATCCAGCATCTGACCTTCTTCTACCACCTCCACATTCCCAATCCAGTCCAAGCCACCATCATTTCTCACTTGGGTTATTGCAATATTTTCCTAACTAATTTTTCTGTTTCCTTTTCTCCCCTTATTTCTCCCCTTGTTTTTCAAAAACAAATTCAGGTCCTGTCACTTTTCTGTTCAAAATCTTGATGGCTTTCTCTCTTTCAAGGTGAAGGCCCAAGTTCTTATCATAACCACAGGACCTACCTGATCTGGCTCCTAGCTACCTCTCTGTGCTGCTCTGTCCCTTTACTCATTCCATCTTCCCCAGTCTCCTTCTGCTCCTCCGACAAGCCAAGTAGTCTCTTGTCCCAAGGCCTTTGCCCTTGATTTCTCTCTGCCTGCAATTCTCTTTGCTTAGATCTGCATGGTTCATTCCCTTAGTTCTTTGAAGTCTTTGCTCCGAGATACATTCACCGTCCCAGCCCCCCCTGGGAGCCACTTTATCCTGCTTTATTTTCTCCAGAGCATTTTCTTCTTTGACAAATTATGCAGTCATTTGTTTATTGCAGATCCTACCCACCCCCTGCCCCACCCAACATAATGGAAGCTCCCTGAGGGCTTTGCTTTGTTCAGTACTTGGAAAAGTGTTTGTCATTTAGCAGAGCCAATTACATAACAATTCCAGAAAGAGAGAAAAAGGTATACGGAAAAGAGGAAATAGTGACTAAGAACTTCAGAGTATTAAAGAAATAACTTGAATTTTGAAAGTTCATAGAGTACCAAATGAGGCCTATGGGCTCAAAACAAATACTCAAGTTAGGCACATTGCAGAGAAGTCTCAGAGCACCAAACGCTGGAGAAAATTCTGAAAGTTTACAGAAAGAAAAAGCAGATTGTGGACAAATATAAGAATTACATTGATGAGTGCCTGGGTGGCTCAGTCGGTTAAGCAGCCGACCCTTGATTTCAGCTCAGTCATGATCTCAGGGTCCTGGGACCTTGCCCTGGTCTCTTGGGTTCTGTGCTCAGTGGGAAGTCTGTTTCAGGCTTTCCCTCTGTTCCTCCCCCGGCTCTCTCTCATTCTCTCTCTCTAAAATAAATTAATCTTTAAAAAAATTACATTGACGTCAGACTTCTCAACAGGAGGAAGCAATGAGACATGGGAAGTAAGGACTTACAAATAACTTAATATGATTTGTCATTCTCTGAAAAAGAAATTTTAAATAGAGAAGAATTATTTATAACCCTCAAGAACTAGTTCTAGGTGACACCAGTATGGCAGGGTGGGGATGATGTTGAGGGGATATGGAGACCACAAAGACCTGAGTGAGTGCCAATGAAAAAGAAATTAATAATAAAAAATAAACAAAATAAGATGGCTGAAATAAGTCATAATATACTAATAATTAAAATAAATGTAAATGAGCTAAACTCACTGATCAGATTGGATTATAAATAAAAGAGAACAAATCTAAGCAATATTATGTCTTCTAAAGATGACACAATTATTATACATTATGCAAATTACTCAGAAAATAGAATTGAAATAAGTAAAATGATTTTATGAGGCTAGCGTATCCTTCTTTTTTTTTAAATTTAAATTCTAGCTAGTTGACATACAGTTCAATATTGGTTAAGGAGTAGAGTTTAGTGGTTCATCATTAACATATAACACCCAGTGCTCGTCATAACAAGCACTCTCCTTAATACCCATAATCCATCTATTCCATCCCCCACCCACCTCCCTCCATCAACCCTCAGTTTGTTCTCTGTAGTTAAGAGTCTCTCATGATTTGGTTCCCTCTCTCTCTCTTTTTTCCCCTCCCAAATGTTCATCCATTTTTTTCTTAAATTCCACATATGAGTGACTAGCATATTCTTGATTCCAAAATTGATAAAAGACATCACAAGAAAGGAATATTGTAGCCATTTTATTTATAAGCATAACTATGAAAATCTTAAGTAAGACATCAATTGAACTAATCCAAATATGTATTTTTTAAATAAGAAATTATGATCAAATAGAGTTTATCCCAGGAAGCAAGCAACATCAGAAAAACAATGTCAGTGTAATTCACCATATTAATGAACTAAAGGAGAAAAAGCACACCAAAGACAAGACATTCTATCTATTCTACTCAGTAGATATAGAAATGGTTTTTGATAAAGCACACATGATTTGTGATTTTTAACATTCTTAAAAAATTAAGAATAGACAGATACTCCCTTGATAAAATTTATCTACCCCAAATCTCATACTTAAAGAGAAACTTTAGAAGCATTGCTTTTAATACTAGGAATAAGACAAGGATGCTTGGTATTCAACATAGCAATTGAGGTGTTGTCAATGCAATAAGACAAGGAAAACAAATAATAGAGCAATTAGAAAGGAAGAGTAAAAATGTATTATTTATAGGTAAAGATGATCAATTATGCAAAAACTCAACAGAATCTACAAATTTCTGGTACTAATAAGTGAGTTTTGTACATTTATTAGATTCAAGATCAATGTGAAAAAAGAAAAAAACCACTAACATTTCCATACTCCAGAAAGACCAACCAGAAAATAAGATAACGTTTACAATTGTAACAAAAATTTTAATGAAAAAAAATTATTGAGATATTTATAAATAAAATATTAAAAATAAAATTAAGATCTTAAATTAATACATGGATAAATTAAGCATTAGACCTATGTCATCCAATCCATAGCAACTAGCCTCATGTAGCTACTGAGCACTTGAAATGTAGCTGCCTTCAATGAAATGTGGTAGGAGTGTAAAACCAACATTCCATTTTGAAGACTCAGTTAAATAAAATGTACTGTTAAAATTAATTTCACCCGCATCTTTTTACTTTTTTAAACAAAAGTTACCACTAAAAGTTTTAAAATTACGTATGCAGCTCATGTTGGCCACCTGGGTGGCTCAGTCAATTAAGCGTCTGCCTTTGGTTCAGGTCATGATCCCAGGGTCCTGGGATCAAGTCTCATGTGGGGCTCCCTGCTCAGCAGGGAGTCTGCTTCTCTCTCTTCCCCCTGCCCCTCCCCCCTGTTCATTTTCTCTCTCTTAAATAAATACATGAAATCTTTTAAAAAAAAAAACATATGCAGCTCATGTTATATTTCTATTAGACAGTGGTGGACCATAATTCTGGATGGATGACTCCACATTGTAATGATGTAAACTGTCCTTTAATTAATCTTTATCCAATCCAATTTCAATCACAATTCCAGCAGATGGTTTTTGTTTGCTTATTTGCTTTTTGTTTTGGTGGTGATGGTGGGGAACATGGAAAAATGTCAAAGAAGGGATGAAAGTGGGCAGTTAACAGAAGAAATCTGCATGGCTAAGAACCCTTCAAAGAGACACTACACCTCACCTCAATAACCATTAGAAAAATACTTAAAGAAAAAAGCAATACTATTTTGTACCCAGATATTGGTAATCATTAGAAAGTTGAATAATATCGAGGGCTGGTAAGATGGTGAGGAAACCTGTGGGTGAAGATGTAAAGTGGTTATGGGTGTTCTGGAAACCAATCCAACAGTACTTAGTGAAACCAAGTAAGCGTGTATCTTGCAAGTCTGCAATCCAAATCCTGGGTATATAAGCCCACAGATTTCCTGCCAAGATCTGTAAAGGGACACGCACATGGATGTCCATCATTACCTTATTTGTGGTAGCAGGGAGGTGGAGACAACCCAGCTATCCATCACCAGGCCAGTGGACACACGGGCGGGGGGGGGACTGTTACACAGCCATCCAGCATAGAAGGGCTCTACGGCATCAGGGATACATCTTCCAGACATAGGACCAGGATGAAAAAGTTAGCAATAGAGTGCATCTCTCCCAGTACCACCGATATAAATTAAAATCCCATACACTCACCACAGCAGTATCTTTTCAATGGCACACATATATATAAAAGAATGCGTATTCATCAAATCTGAACGTAGTTATCAATGGAGAAGGGATGAGAATGAATATCTGGGAGAGGAGGAAGTACTAGAAACGAGATGACGGCCACATATGAACAATGACATGGATGATTTTCTCCACTTTGTACCTGAAACCCTAATATAAAATAATAAAACGAAGTGACGAATATTTCACCAGAGGTGAAAAATGATTTGACTGGATCAGGAAACCAGTTCCTGTCCTCCGGGGAACACTCCCTGCCCCAGGTCTGTCTCCTCTGAACACCCCGCTTTCCCCAAACAGGCGTTTTCCTGGGGCCTCCCAGTGTGCCGGGCCTGTGTGGGGCTCCTATAAGCCTGTGTGGAAGGTGCAGAGCAAACTGAAACCCATTCTTTCTCCTGAGGGGGCGGACCGCTTCCCTGGTCAGGCCTAGGAGGCACCTTGGCCAGGCGGGCAGCTTGCGAAACACAGCGGGGTCTCTGTGCAGGCCTGAGGTAACCCAACAGGAGCAAGGCTGCTCCTCCTGGGCCAGAGAGAATGGGCTTCTCTGTGTGCGCTTGTTTGCTTTGGTTTCGAGCTAAAAAAAAAATGATTTCACACATAATTAGGGCTGTGGCAGTGAGATTGTGTTCGAGGTGCTTTTACTGGAAATATCAAGAGGAGGGACAAGGGAGGGCTGTGTTCCTCTTCCAGCCAGGGCCTGGAAGAAGGAGGAGGAGCCCAGCCACTCCATGGATGAGACAACAGGCAGTGTTCGGGGCAGAGAAGCAGCTTTCATGGAGGCTGGCCCAGCTGTGAGGGGCTGAGGTTGGCTGTGGAGGTGGGCGGTGTGTGGCGTGTGTGGTGCGTGCGTGTGGTGTGTTGGGGTTGGGAAGCGGGGGGTCAAGGAGTGGGGGCTGCTACCCGCTCCTGCCTTTCCTTCCCCTTCTCCATCCCTCCAGCTGCCTAGGGAGGAGGACAGGAGGTCTTCATAGAAAGAAGAGGTGGGGGGGTGAAGAAAGAGACAGGGGTGCGAGGTGCAGGCCACAGGAGAGGCCGAAGGGATGAAGAAGGAGATGAGCCGGGAGAGAACCACACTGTGCTCTTCTGTCTGAATGTGCCCATCCACGTGCCAGACACCGAGCTTCCCCTAAGCCAGCCTCCAAGTGACCTGGGTACTAGGCCTGACTCTGGGTATATCTGGGTAGGTCCCCGAACACTTATGGGCCTCATATGGCTTCCTCGTAAAGCTAAGGTTGGACATCAGCCCTTTGCACAATGACAGCCCATGAAAAAATCATTTGGGGAACACCCAATACCATATCTCCCTCTTGGAGATTCACAGTGCACATTATGTATTAAAGACCGTGAAGAACCCTGCAATAAAATAAAGCCCTGTTTTACTTGGAATTTGTGTAATGAAGTACTTTCCAAACATTTAATTACAGGAACGCTCCCCCCCTCCTTTTTGTATAATATCTATTAACATCTTGTGTGTTCCAGTTACTATTGCTGCGTAAGAAACCATCCCAAAACTCAGGGGCCTGAAACAACCATTTTATTATGCTCACAGATTTTGTGGGTCAGAAATTCGAACAGGACACAGCAGGGATGGCTTGTCTCCATTCCGTGCTGTTTGGGGCCTCATCTGAAAAAACTTGAAGGCTGAGGTGACTCCGGCGGGAGGTTGTCTTCACTCATGTGCCTGGTGGTTGATGTTGGCTGTGGTTGGGACCTCGGCTGGGCCTGTGAGCTGGGACACCTCCATGTGGCCTGTCCATGTGCCTAGAGCGTAGCAGCCTCAGCTGGTCAGCATCCTTACATGGTGACTCAGGGCTCCAAGGTGAGTGTTCCAAGAGATCCGGACAGAGGCTATACGCCTCTTATGCCTTAGCTTTGGGTGTCAAAGTCACATTAAGAAGGGCACATGGGATGGGAGAGATTGAGGTGAGCATACTGGGAAAGTATAATCTGCCACGCCCCCAGAAATGGAGGGCTCAAGCTCTGAGGACTTCTAGGACCGCTTGAAATCTCAAATCCCACCAGGACTCTGTTCTCTGGGTTCCATACCCCTATTCTCTTGCTCACACTTAGCCCCAAAGAGCCAGTGCCAGGTCCCTCCCTGTTGCCTGTGACCTTGTTCCTCCCCTGCCATGGGGCCCCCACATAGTCCTGTAGAGTATTGCAGGCTGCGGAGTTGAAGAATGGATGGAAGTGAGCAAGGTGGAGGGGCGGGGTGAGGACGAGCACCTTCCAGGTGCAGGGAGTAGCCCCTGGAAAGACACTGAGGTGGCAAGGAGCAGGGCGAACGCCAGGCACTTGGACATCTTCTGTGGTTGGGTGTGCAGGGCTATGGTGGAGAGACGTGAGATGAAGCTCTTAGAATACACCATTTGAGGTCTTCAGGGTCTTGTTGAAGTGTTTGGATTTTATCCTAAGAGTTGCCAGAAGGAGGGTTTTCAAGAGAGATGGGCTTGATGATGATTTTCATTCTGAAAAGAACCTTCCGGTTGTTGCTGGAGAATGCACTTGAGGGCAAGTGTGGACAACTGGGAGGTTATTTTGGAGCTGATCTAGAGATGGAAAGAAGTGGATGGCTTGGACAGATGTTTAGGAGGCAGGGCCTGGTTCAAGCAACTGCATGGTGCTCTTTCTGTCAGATGGAATCTGGGAGAAGAACCAGTTTGAGCTACCTCTGGGACATAGTTGTCAAGGAGGTAGTTGGATATGAGGGGCTGAAGTTAAGAGAAGAGGCTAGATACATAATCATAGGAATCAGCACCTTGTACATGGTGAGCAAAAGCTGTGGAGAGGATAACCATGCCCAGGGAAGGGGTAGAGAGAGAGGAGAAAGGGACCCGGCAGTGAGGAGGTATCTAGCCATGTGTAAGCATTCCAAATTAACATGGTCTCAGCTTAAGAACCTGAACAAAATCCTGAGTGTCTCCAACTTATCAAAATCTGAATGGAGCCATCTGAGTCTCTGGTCATTCAGCTGGTGCCTAAGCATGGACCAGCCTCTCTGAGGGGTCCCTGCCCCTCCCCTTTCTACGGAGAGAGAGGACAAGTTGTAAGGTGAAAGCCTCTTGTGGCTGAAAGATCACAACAGATCTGGGCTTCTTTTGTGTTTTTGAAGACCTTTGCTATATTAAAAATGAATAAATTCCAAAACATGGCTATAGAAATTGTGGGGGAATTNAGAGGGAGAGGGAGAAGCAGACTCCCTGCTGAGCAGGGACCTGATGGGGGCTCGATCCCAGGACCCTGGGATCATGACCTGAGCTGAAGGCAGACACTTAACCGACTGAGCCACCCAGTGACCCCTGAAATTGTGGAAACATTTTAAAATTTTGTTTTATTTGGAAATAATTTCAATCTTACAAATAACACATATGAATAAAATTAGTATAAACACACCTATAACCTTTTACCCAGATTCAGCTCTTATTAACACTTTACCCATCTGCTTTGTTGTTTGCTTCCCCCTCCCTCTTTCATCTGTCCATCCATCTACCCATCCATCCATCCATCCATCCACCTATCCACCCACCCATCCATCCACCCACCCACACATGCATGCATGCATCCATCCATCTACCTATCTATCATATATCCATTTATCACCAATCTAATTTCTTTTCTGAGGCATTTGCAGGTAAGTTACATATATCATGGCTCTCTGTCCCTAAATATTTCAGTGTGTATTTTCTAAAAATAGGGATATTCTTGTACATAACCATAGTACAGCTATAAACTTCAGCAAATTTAACATTGATACAATACTTCTATAAAATCTACTATTTGTATTCCAATTTTATCAGTTAACCCAATAATGTCCATAATAGTATCCACCCCCCCAAACTGCCATATAGGATCCGGTCTAGGGTCAGGGTTTAAATGTCATGTCTCTTTAGCCTTCTTTAATTTGGAACATTCCACAGCTTTCTTTGTCTTGCATGACACTGACTTTTTTTTTAAAGATTTTATTTATTTGACAGAGAGAGAGAGCACAAGCAGGGGGAGTGGGAGAGGAAGAAGCAGGCTCCCAGCAGAGGAGCCCATGCGGGGCTTGATCCCAGGACCCTGGGATCAGGCCCTGAGCTGAAGGCAGACACTTAACGACTGAGCCACCAGACGCCCCTGATACTGACATTTTTGAAGGAATGCAGTGTGCCCCCTCCTTAACAGAATGCGCCTCATTTTGTGTTTGCCTGATGTTTTCCTGATGATTAGATTGGACTTTGTATTCGTGGCTGGAACACTGCATAGGTGATAATGTGTCCTTCCCAGGGCATCATGTCTGAGGAGCATAAGGTACCCATCTGTCTCTCATTGATGATGCTAATATTTTTAAAAGAGGGAGTGGGGAGGGGCAGAGAGAGAGAGAGAGAATCTTAAGCAGACTGTGCACTCAACAGGGAGCCTGACATGGGGCTTGATCTCACAACCCTGAGATCATGACCTGAGCCGGAATCAAGAGTCAGATGCTTAACCCACTGAGCCACCTAGGTGCCACAATGATGCTATTTTTTATCACCCAGTCTAGGTGTTTTCTGATGTTTTCATTGTATGATTATTATTTTCTCCCTTGTAATAATACATAATCTATGGGAGAACAGCTTAAGACTATATAAATATCCAGTTTCTTGTCTCAATTTCCCCCTATACTTAGCATCCACTGATGCTTCTTGCCTGATCCAGGCTTTGCCCTAATGGTTGCAAAG
Organism: Ailuropoda melanoleuca; assembly: GCF_002007445.2. Classification (NCBI taxonomy): domain Eukaryota; kingdom Metazoa; phylum Chordata; class Mammalia; order Carnivora; family Ursidae; genus Ailuropoda; species Ailuropoda melanoleuca. Next base: position 6,600,065 of record NC_048226.1, read on the forward strand.
TGGTGATTTTCCAGCTTCACCGATCCCACCACATTTAATAATCGACCCTCAAAAGTCCTATTTCAACCAAGAGTTCTTCCTGTCCTCTATTTATTTATGTACCTATTTATTATCAGCATGGAGTCTTGAAGTACTTCTTTTTATTTTCCAAGATTTTATTTATTTATTTATTTGACAGAGAAAGAGCATAAGCAGGGAAGCAGCAGGCAGAGGGAGAGGGAGAAGCAGACTCCCTGCTGAGCAAGGACCCCCCCCCCCCGAAGCTGAGTGCTTAACCGACTGAGCCACCCAGGCACCCCATGAATTTCTGTCTCTTTCAGTGGCTTATAAAGCATTACTGTTTAATTACATGGCACTTAATTACCTTGCTCAAATTGTGGATGTAGTCAATGGCTGTCTCTCCAAGCTGGGTCGCATGACCTTATGACATGTACCCGTCACTTTTTGACCACCTACTTTCTGTCATAACAAGATATTCCAGGCTCATCTTATACCAGTTGGAACCAGCCTTTTCTGGAGGAGGTCTGATTCCTTTTAGTGGGGGATGATATTAGAGACCAAGATCTGAGCACTAGGGGAGCTCATTGCTGCTGGAGTATCTTTGCTTCTTGGAGTCATGGCATATTTAAACTATTTTAAGTATTGACAAAAATGAACACTTTTATAAAAACAAATACAGTAGAATTGCACTATCTTGAAGAAAATAATGGGGTTTGTAAAACCATATTTTTTCATAGTACTTCATGGCCCTGTCCTGTGACATTGGAAGTGAGTGATGATTGTGCTCTCCTATCCATGCTGCTAGCTGGTTTCTGTGACTGTATGAAGAGCCTCACTGGGGAGAATTGTAAGTCTGAGTTCAAAGCACTCTGTGGAGTTTGAAGTTCAAGCCGAGTGACCTTCTGTGCTGCATCTTTGGGTTCCCCTGATCCCAGCCACCTTCAGGTTACATTTGCATAGTACTGGTCACAAAGTACCTCTTCAAGTGCAAATGCCCAATATTGTTTACTCAAAGAACAAGCTCCTCTCTGTGACCTTGTGGCCCTGACCTAGAGCTGACCAGTGATGCTGACCTTCTTGCAGTTGGGCACCCCAGTCCACCTGGTCCCCTAATAGTAGGTCTTTCTTTGGCTTCTTTGAGTTTCCCCCTTGTCCTGTAAACAGTTTTAAAACATGCTGTCCCTCCTGAGCCCAGTCCAATCAGTGCCAGAGAAGAGCTCAGACTGGCTGTGATGCTGAAGGTGGCCAACACCTTGTGTTTTGAGAAAAAACATTCATGTTTAATCTATTTATTATTATAGCCTATTCCATTTTTGAAGCTGTGGCCGCACTCTCTGACCTGTAGCACCCAAGGCCTGTGAGCTGCAAATATTCTGTAGGTTTGGGGAAGAGGTGGGGCACTGCTCCCCAGGATGCCCCCAGGACTTACCCCACCAGATGAGGTCGGACATTGGGTCAGGAGGAATAGGGCCTTGGGATTTGGGAGGAAGGTGTTTAAAACAGCCTGTTACAAGGAACATCTTCAAGTTAATCCATGAAGGGTTTATTCAGGTGCAGCAGAGAAGCAAGAATGAGTCCAAGTTTGGCCTCAAGGAGCCTGCATTTCATGGGGAAATGGGCTCAACCACCTGAATATAAGAGGCTGTGGCTTCTGATTTTAGACGAGAGAATTGCTATGTCAATCCAAAGAAGAGAGAAGTTCTTTCAGCGGAAGGAGGCTTCCTGGATGGGGTGGCATTCTGGAGCATGAGGAAGAGGATGAGGGGAGAAGAGGGAGAATGGAGACAATGGAGAGGTGGGCTTGAAGGTGAGCCTGGGGAAGCAAGCCTCACCTCCACAGACCTGGCTGCCTCCCCAGAGTCTCCCCTACTGGCTTCAGCTGAGGGTGTGAAGGTTGGCATTAAACAGAGGATATGTGGAACAGAGCAGCCGGATGCGGGCAGGAGACAGAATCCTCTCTGTTGGGGGTACTCGCTAGTACCCGGGATGGGGCCTATGCTCTGGCTGTGTCCACTGCCCCACACAGTGACGTTGGGGTGAATTCAAGGTCAAACTCAGAAGCCCCAGGAGAGCAGTGGCCACCATTAACCTGGGCAAGCATCAGGAGAGGAGCTGCCAATGAGGAAGAGATTAAGGTCGAAGCAGGCTGGGGGACGACATTTCTCCACTGAATACATATCGAGCCAATCCAGGAAAAGGAGTAATTAATCACACTGAGGAGGAGAGCTGCTCTAAATTAAAAACGACTTCTTGTCTTCAGTCTGGCTGAAGAATCTGGAACCAGATTCTGGGAACATGAGTGTTTCTTCTCAGCCATGCTTCCACCTCAGGGCCTTTGCACTTGCTGGTCCTTCCTGGATCACCCTGTCACTGAATACATATATGCCTCCCTCCTTTATTCACTTCAAGTCCTTGCTCATCTGTTAGCTTCTCCATGAGGCTTTGCTGACCCCCTGCAGCATACTGCCATGCTGGCATTTCCTTGCCTTCCTCCATCTTCCCTCCATTCTACTTACACTTGGCATGCCGCATATTTCACTTACTGATTTTAACTGTCTCTCCCTTCCTCCTCCCACTGCACACACCAGAATGTAAGCTCCATGAGGGCAGGCATCTTTGTCTGTTTCATCTACTGCTTTATGCCCAGGGCCTACATCAGTCTTTGGCTCATGACAGGCCCTCAATAAATATTTTTGTGGATAGACAAGAACCTAGTGGAGCAAGAGAGCCCAGGCTGGCCTGTCCAAGCACTGCATTCAGCAGCAGCAGCAGCAGCTGAGTGACAATGTGATCTGGGGGATGCACGTAGTAGTCTCAGCAACCTTGGCAAAGGGCCTTTGGAGAAAACACAGTAGAAAGTTTCTTTCCTGGTGGTTGATGCCCAGCACTCAGTAAATTTCCATCTTGAACTCATGGCCATTTATGAGGGCTGTTTGCAAATATAACTGTGTTCTGAGGCGTCCCCCATCCTCCCTGGCTGATGCTGGGTGGTAAGGAACTTTGACTGGCCCTGTGCTTCTTGTCACAGCCCATTCCCTCCAGGGGGCTCTGTCTCCTGCAGAATGTATACTTTGCTTCCTCAGATTTGGGCACAGATTATAGACATAAGCCACAGCTTTCCAGTCAATTTTTATTCTAGACTGTTGAGTCCATGTGTGAAATCTAAGTTCCTGAGTAGTGACTGACAGTGCTGATAAGGAATGCATCTTAAAAAAGTTCATCACTTGTGCTGGTCTTGGGTGAAGCATAGCTTCCCATGGAACAAATGCAGACGTTATAGACGACCCTTGGCACAGCATCCTTGATTTCTGTTTAGATCCCACTGTTTTCTTGGCTTGAGATATAATAAAACATCTCAGAAGTGGAGGGCGTAAGAGGCAGCTGAGTGACATAAAATGCTTTCAGCGGGGCTCATTATGACGCAGGGGCTAGACTGTGAAGACTACCTAATTATTGTACATTGGCCAAAGTAGTAGATTAGATCAGGGATCTGGAAACTTTCACTATAAAGGGCCAGACTGTAAATATCTTCAGCTTCTGAGCCCATGAAAGCAGCTACAGGCAAACAAGCATGACTGTGTTCCAATAAAACTTTATTTACAAAAACAGGTGATAGACTGGATTTGGCTTACAGTTTATAGTGTGCTGAGCCCTGGATTTGATTATGTTTTGTCAATTATTTACTCCTTTCTCCCCCACTCCCCCGGTCCCTGGACTTCAGGCTCAGTCATGTGACTTTCTTTGGCCAATGCATGTCAGCATATGTAACACAAACAGAGATTTGAAATGTGCTTGTGTGTTTGGGCTTGCCCTCTCAAGCTCCTATCTTTGCCAGAAGAAGGTCATACCTTGGATAGCAAGGTATCCATTGCCAGTCCACATTGACCTAAGAATGGTAAGACAGACATGGAACAGCTCAGCCTAGATCAGCCAACATAGAGTTGACCCATAAACATGTGAGTGAGAAGAAATAGCTATTGATTTAAGAAGCTGAGCATTGGGGTGTTTTGTTACACAGCATTATTATCGCAATAGTTGACTGGCACAGCTGAGTATCTCATTCTCATACCAACAAAACTCATCCAAAGTGAATTATCTTCTCTCCCAAACCTACTCTTCCTCCTCTTTCCCTCTTGCATAGACCCAGTAACTCAGACGTTGTCCAACTTCCTTATCCCTGGTCCCCAGCCAAGTGGTGAGTCTGTTTATTCTGCCCTTTTCATTCATCTTACAACTGTTCAATACTTTTTATCCCTACTGCTACTGCCCTCCACCATCTGTCTGCAGTATTACTGCGATATTCTTCTAACAAGTCTCCCTTTCTCTAGTCCCTGGTCTTTCTAATAGAGAATCCTGTTACCTTCATGGCCAACCTCCTGAAACAAATGTTGAGTTACTTCACTTTCCTCTGCAAAAGCCAGGAATGGTTCCCCCATCACTTCTATCCAGATGTTTAAAATTTGGGGTGTTGAAAAGAATGAAGAGGTAGGCAAAGATTTCTTTTAGCAAAGCTTCTCCAGCATTGTGGCCTCTCTGTCCCCGACTCTATCTTGCCCAGTGATCAGTACCTTTGACTGCAACTTTTTCTATGCCACGGAACAGTTGGGATGTGAAACTCAGCTTTGCCACCCCAACAGGGATTGAGCTGGCTTCCATGGTGTTCGGACAGCAGAGCTCGAAGATCTAAGCTCCCCAAGGCCCCCTGCAGAGTCACCCAAAAGCCCAGGTTTGAAGGTACCAGGCACCATGAGTTTCACTTCCTTTTGGACTTCCTGACTTCATCGGTCCACCCAGGAGCTCTGCAGGCAATGGGATGGTGAGATTAGACAGAACAGGGGCCTTTCCCTGCTCTGAGTTTTATGCCCCACTGTCCCCCTAACATTGTTACTTAGATGTTTAACTGGCATCTCAAATATGAGCTCCTGATCCTGTCTCACAAATCTGCTCCTTCTAGAATCTTCCCCATCTCTGTTAGTGGCAACCCCAGCCTTCCAGCACCTGAGACACAAAATCTTGGAGTCATCCTTGGCCCATCTTTCTTTCACACCTCATCTTCATTATATTAGGAAATATTTTTGACTCTATCTTCAAAATGTATCCAGAATCCAATCACTTCTCACCACTTCCATTGTTAGCACCGTGGTCTACGGCGCTGTCATGAATGCTGTGAGTTACCGCATTGGCCTTCTAGCAGGTATGTTTGCTTCTATTTTGTCCGCCTTTAGTCTCAACACAGAGGCCAGTAACCCAAGTCAGATCATGATGAATTTCAACCCAGATGCATACATCATCTCCCCACTTCACTGGCTCCCCCTTCCTTCACTGTCCTCATCTATTACTCTCTCCCTTACTCCACTGCAGCTGCTCCGGCCTCTGTGTTGTTCTGGGAACATGTCAGGCACATTTCTGCCACAGGGCCTTTATATGTGCTGTTCCTCTGAGCTCTGTCTCCTTAGCTCACTTGCTCAGGCACACTTTGTCTCCCAGTTTGCATTCAAATGCCACATATTCATGTCACTCTATCCAAAATTCAGTCCCCATCTATACTGCATACCTCTGTCCTCTTTTTTACTTTCTCCTCTGCATTTATCACTAACATACTGCATATTTTACTTTTTCCTCCAGTTTGTTATCCATCTCCGTTAAGAGAACAAGAGTTCTCTGAGTGTCTTCGTTCATTCAGGCTACTATAATACACTAACACAAGCCAGGTGGCTTAAACAACAAACATTTATTCCTCAGGCTTCTGGAGGCTGGGAAGTCCGAAATCAGGGCACTGGCAGATTCTGTCTGGTGACCCGCTTCCTGGGTCATAGACTGCTTTTTTTCATGGTGTCTTCACATGGTGGAAGGGGTGAGGGAGCTCTCCGGGATGAAGGGCACTGATCCCATTCCTGAGGCCTCCACCTTCATGACCCAGTCAGCTCCCCGAAGCCCCAACCTTCTAATACCATCACTTTGGGGGTTAGAATTTCAACATAGGAATTTGGGGAAAGAGACACAAACATTCGGTCTGTAGCACCAGGTATCTTCGTCTGGTTTCCCAAAAGCAGACCCCGAGGTGAGGATTTGTGTGTAAGTTGTTATTAAGAAAATTCCCCTGAGAAACTAGTAGGATGTGGGGTGGGGTGGAGTGGAGGGTTATAAAACAGGGAAGGGAAGAAGTCAAGCAATGGCAGTTTGAAGCGAGCTTCCAGCCTCAGCCTGATCCCGAGGGGAGCTCTGGAGCCTAAATTACATCTCAGAATTTTCCTTGTATAAGGATCAGTCCCTGGCTGCTGGCTGCCCCGTCCCCTCTGTGTGTGTGTGTGTGTGTGTGTGTGTGTGTGTGTGTGTGTGTGTAGGGGCAGACACCAATTCCCAGGCATTTCCTGCTTAGGGAGAATGGCTCTACCACCCAGAGCAGCCCTCTGAAGATCACAGATGTGAGCCTTTAAAAGCAAAGCACACAGAAGCTGGGGATGGGCTCACAGAACGGACGAAGGGACAGGCGGTGGAGCATTTAGAGTGTTGGCCACGATGGGCAAAGGGATATTTTGAAAGAGAAGGCCCTTAATGTTTACTGAAGTTCTACTTTTTTTTTGAATTTTAATGTTTTTTTATTATATTATGTTAGTCACCATACAGTACATCCCTGGTTTCTGATGTAAAGTTCGATGATTCGTTAGTTGTGTATAACACCCAGTGCACCATGCAATGCGTGCCCTCCTTACTACCCATCACCAGTCTATCCCATTCCCCCACCCCCCTCCCCTCTGAAGCCCTCAGTTTGTTTCTCATAGTCCATAGTCTCTCATGTTTCATTCCCCCTTCTGATTACCCCCCTTTCTTTATCCCTTTCTTCCCCTAC
>NC_048226.1:6606993-6682502 GCF_002007445.2 Ailuropoda melanoleuca
GCTATTGTGGACAATGCTGCTATGAACATTGGGGTGCATATGGCCCTTCTCTTCACTACGTCTGTATCTTTGGGGTAAATACAGTAGTGCAATGGCTGGGTCATAGGGTAGCTCAATTTTTAACTTTTTAAGGGACCTCCACACTGTTTTCCAGAGTGTCTACTTTTTAACAAGAGGTTTACATACATTGTCTTATTTAATTCTCAGAAAAGAAAAAGAAAAACTCTTTGAAGAGTTTTCTCCTTATTTCACAGAAAAGAAAATGGGAGTCCTAGACAGGATGACCAGCTCACCCCACTCAGAGTGTCACAGACCACCCTGATTCCAGCACAGAGTTCTCTGGTGGCATGAAACCCATGCTCTTTCCACTAGAACACTATCATCCCCAAAGGAAGAAATTAAAAATCAAATTATAAAGTGGTAGAGTGAGGGGTGGTGCCTGGCTGGCTTAGCCGGTATAGATGCAACTCTTGATCTCAGGGTTGTGAGTTCGAGCCCCATGTTGGGTGTAGAGCTTGCTTAAAAAAAAAAAACAACTCATTTAAACTGCTGAAATGAGCTAGAGAATCATTAAAAAAAATGGCAGACAGAGGAGGAAATCCTGCTGAGGGCTTTAATCATAAAATGCAAAACTTGGTTCTGAGAGAATGAGGGAACGGAGTTTTGTTGATTTTGTTCTCAGCTGTGTCCATAGTGCCTGAGCCATAGTTGGGGCTCCATAGATATTTGCTGAGTGAGTGAATAAGAGAGCGAGCAGGAATCTAGGGATGAGCCGTGTCCACCTGAATGGGGTGGGTAGCGCGAGGAGAAGGCCACCCTGGCAGGTGCCCATAGCTTCTGGGCAGCGTGGTGTCTGGTGAAAGGGCTCAGTGAGGGATGGGGTTTGAGGGCAGGAGGCTCAGCATGGAGTGGCAGATGGGCATCCAGCAGATGCGTGGAACTCAGTGCTGGGAAGGCTGCAAGAGGCGCCGTGCAGAGATCTGGGCGGGCAGCGCTTCAGAAAGGCCTGGTGGGGCAAACAGCAAGGCTCACACAGGCACTGGACCCCGGGCCCGTGGGGCTACTGGAAGGGCGCCCCCGAGGTCCAGGCCTGGGGAAGCCAGCATTTAAACTGGATCTTGGTAGGAGGAGTAGATCATCAGGCAGCCCCTAGATTGGGCGTACCAAGTCAAAGCAGGATCAACAGTGTGTTTAACTGGACGGCGGTGGGGGGGGGTTCCATGCCTGAGAAGTCTGCTAGAGCCTCTTAATTCCCACTGATGTGGACAGGAGCTCGCACTGGGCTGGGTCTGCAGATGAGGACCGGTGGGCTTAAGTGTGGGGGTGGCTGCTGTGGGCCACACCCCCAGTTCTACCCTCAGCTTCCCTCCTTAGACGCGTTCCTGCCCCTCTGTATCGGCACACCATCTGGTCTTGGTGCAGAGCTGCAGTGGCCAACAGCCACCTTCCTGTGCCCACGACGCCTGCCCGGCCAGTGGTCTCCCCACAGCACCCTGCAGTCCTCGCCTCCCTTCCACGCTCGGCTGCTCTCAGGCTGGTCTGTCTCCCGTTCCTCTGTGCGCCGTCATGGGGTCTCCGTGTGTCTCTTCCCCTTCTCTTGGAGTTTCCACTGTCCTGTGCCTCTCCTGACCTCCCTTGCTCTCTTTCCCTGTGATAGCTCTGAGCGGCCTCCTTCCCCAGCACCACCCATCCATTAACCCATTCTTTCACCATATTGCCCTCATGACGGCCCAGTCATCTTCGGCGCTTCCAAAGCACATTTGAAAGTGTTTAAGAATGTTGAGAATTGAGAATTCATGAAGCCCAGACTCATGTCATTCTGTAGACCGTCTCTGGGGAGCCCTCCTTTAGGGCTACATGTTGAGAAAGGGCAGGGTTGACCACTACTTCCCTGAACCATTCCTTCCTTCATAAACAGATTTCTTGGAGAAGGTTCTTGGAGAAGGTTCTCTGCTTTGGGGCCTTTCCTGGCTCCTGGCCACAGGCCAACTGATAAAGTTCTAGGCTCCCCTAATGCTGTACAATCTCATCCTGACTTCCAGAGCATTTCTCCTGATCCCTCCCCTAAGTATCCATTCGGGCCTGTGGCCCGCAGCCCCCTTTCCTCCATGTTAATTTGTCATTATCTGTCTTCATTCTTTGGGTACAAGGGGCTTACACAAGAATACAAGTACGATGTTATTTCTAGAATACACAAGAATAAGACAACAGCAACTGCCTTTGGGCCTGGGAGAAAAGAGTCAGGGGGAGCTCTGTTTTCCACATTTACTCCCTTGGGTCATTGGAATATTGAATATGAAACACATCCTTGACCTTCATGGTGTAACAATGCATGTGTGTTTTATACCTTCTTCCCTTCATTGTTCCTTTCTTGACTGCCTTCTAAGTGGGAGGATCCATGCCATTCCTTGGAAGGATGGGGTGGGCGCAAACACAGGGCCCCCTTCACCAGTGCCACTTCATAAGCGATGTAGACAGACTGTGACGAAGGCTGCAGTGACAAGAGTCTGGATAAGGTCACAAACGAGGCCACGGTCACTTGCAGTGGAAGGCAAAGAGGAGAAGCGAGAAGGGTCTCGCAGAGGAAATGGAGTTGGGAATGGATGTTGAAACAGAGGCCCCATGTCACTCAAGAAAAGGTTGAGTCCGTGTCCTCATTGTGCCTGGCACCAGGTGGGGCTCAGGGGGTCTGGGCACCTGGAGCAGGATGAACAGGGAGCCGTGTGCCTGGCCGAGGGAACAGTACCAGGTCAGGCCCACGGGTAGTAGGGAGTCGGTTTGTGAGGAAGATCTGTGGGCTGGGAAGGGCGCTGGGGCGGGAATAAGTGGCTGGGACTTAGATGTGTTGAGACGTTTTCTAGAAACACTATCATGCCATCATGGTCGTTTGGAAGAGAGGTGAAGAGGGCATTTTACAGTCCTACTTCATACATGATGGCATGTTCTAGTCCTTCTTGGACCTCCTTTGCACCCACTATGCACCACAAAAATGATATCCTGTCTTGAGTTCTCAAATTCTTTTGTGTGTTTGGGCAATGATGATAAGTATAAGGAAAATTTCTTTCATTCATACAGCACCCCAAGGTTTTATAAAGTTCCTCCACATGGCTTTCATTGAATATACCCAATAATTAGTGAGCTAGTGTCATGTGTGCATTCTCCAGGCGGAGGTCCCTAAAGCTCAGACTCTTTTGGAAAGTGGGGGAACCAGACTTGCAATCAGGCCCTCAGACCTCATGCACCCTGGGCTCTTCCTCCTGCCTAGGTTGGGAGCAACTTGAAAACAGGATCCATATTTCATGCCTTCAGAATCCTGTTGTTTAAAATAACAGGGACAAATGTCAGTCCACAAAATCCAATGTAGGCAACAAAGATAACTTTATCTTTCCGTGACTTATCCCTGCTTCCACCATGTGGTGGAAATGGTCTCAGCCAGTTTGTGCTCCGCCCCCCCCCCCAGAGTTGTGGGGCCACAGGGTTGGGGCGGAGCTGTGGGCCACTTCTATGTCATTCTCAACCCCACAGAAGGGGCTCTTTAAGCTAGTTAACTGCCCTGTCCTTCAGAGCCCCCCCCACACACACAGCCGCCCACCAGCCCTCGTGGGTCATGACAACACGGCGATCTCACATCCTATCTGCCTGGATGCCCCAGTAACACATTTCCACTTGAGGTTGTCACCGTCCTTCCGCTGCTCTCAGATTTTCGGAACCTGTCTGGCTTCTGTCACTCCCACCCAACCAGGGATGGACAGAAACAGCTCCAGTGCCTGTTTACACACCCCATCTCCATGCTCTTTGCACGCCCACTCCAGGTCCCTTGCCTGTAACTGTGGGCCTCATCTAGCCCCCAGGCTCCAAGTCTTGCCCTCACATTGTAAGTCCTCCCAGACTGTTGCCTCTGTCTCTGAGGCACAAGATGCCACATGCTAGGTCTGCTGGAATAGGGAAAGGGCCATGGGGTGTCAAGAAATACAAGATCAAAGGGGAAAATCCACAGTTAACATTTCAAAATATTATCTAAGCACAGTCGCAACATACTTATCCCATAGTAATGTTTCTTGGTTTTATTGATTATAAACCAGAAGCCAGTCTGGAGACAGAATGCTTGGGTTTGAATCCTGGTTCTACCACTTACTTGCTGGATGACATGGTTCAAGTTACCTACACTTTCTGGGCCTCATGTTCCTCAAGTGTGAAATGGGAATGATAACAACGGGAAATAAACAAATGTATGGAAAGCTCGGAGAACATTAGCTATCGTTGTGGGGTGTCAGGTCTTTGGGCTCGGCTAGAGCCTTGGAAGTTTGCTTAAGAAGATGATTCAAAGATGGTTGAGATTTGGGATGATGTCTTGATACTGCTGGCTTTGCGCCTTCCCGCCCTCTGCATTTATCTCTCATAGCTGTCATCAGGAGATTAAAGCTGCAACTTTTTTTGGTCATGTAACAGGCGCTGCGGTTTGGCGTGGAAAGGAAAGTCCCCCTGGGGACCTGTAACTTCATATTCACCAGCATTTATATGAAGGAAGGTGAAGTATTTATAATAAGAAACCATATCGATTTGCTTTCCAAAAGCACAAATCATAGAATACCAAACAGAGTGAAGAGGAACAGAAAGAATCTTCATCCTAGAGCCAGGCTTTACGTTAGAGGTCATCCACTTGTTTCTCCCCATATTAAAGGATGGGAGGCCTGGGCTGGGAGAAGGGGAGGGATTTGCCAGGGTCACGCTGGTCGGTAGCGGAGCTGGATCTAGAACCAGGCGATCTGATTCCCAGTCATGGCTCCGACGTCGTCCAGCCAATCTGGTTCTCCAGGATGCTCCAGCAAAGGACACCCCTTCTCAGGCAGGCCATGTCCTCTAGTCCCTTTTTATTTCCCTCTCCTGACAAACTGAGTGCAAAGAAATGCTGAGGTTTGCCTCAGCCAGTCTTAGCATATCAGAGACCGTGGGTCTCAGGTGACTCATTTCCTTTCTCCAAGCATTAAATGATTTCCCTTTTGAAAATGCAGAATGCAGCCTGGCCTGTTGACTGCAGAGTGGTGAGGATCGGGATGTGATAATGTGTGCCGAAGTGCTTAGAGTTTAAATGAACATATATAAGCAGCAGGCCAGTAGGTATTTACCCAAAGAAAATAAAGACATTAATTCAAAAAGATACATGGGCCCCTATGTTGATGGCAGCGTATTTGCAATAGCCATGATATGGAAGCGGCTTAGTGTCCATCAGTAGACGAATGGATAAGGAATAAGTGGTACACACACACACACACACACACACACACACACACACACAGAGGAATATTACACACCCATAAAAAAGGGCAAGATCATGCTGTTTGCAACAACATGGGTGGACCTAGAGGGCATTATGCTAAGTGAAATAAGTCAGACAAAGACAAATAACACATGATTTCATTCATATGTGTAATCTAAACAACCAAACAAATAAACAAGCAAACGAAAAGCAGAATCAGACCTATAAACACAGAGAACAAATTGACAGGTGCCAGAGGGGAGTCCGGTAGGGGGAATGGGCAGAATGGGTGAAGGGTAGTGGGAGGTCCAGGCTTCCTGTAGCAGGATGAAGAAGTCACAGGGAGAAAAGGCACAGCGTAAGGAATCCGGTCAATAATATTGCCATGGCGTTGTATGGTGTGGGACAGTGGCTCCTCTTGCAAGCACAGCATAACGTATAGTCTTGTTGAATCTTTGCGTTGAATGCCTGAAACTAATGTGACATTGTGTGCCAACTATACTCAAATTAAATTAAAAAAAAAAAAAACAACGAAGGGGCCAGGCTGACTCTTCCCTTGGATGTATCGACTCTACCTTGCCTTTGAGATGTTAGCAATGAGTATGCACTCATAGCCTATTACAAAAGGCTTGAGGATGTGTACTTGGGATACCTGAATCACTAAGTCCACAGTTCCTGTTCCTGTATGAAGAGCAGTTGATGGCAGGAACCACACAAAGACTGAGCCTTGGGGACCTCTGCCTAATAGCCTTCCTTCTGGAATATTCCTGTCCAACCTTGCATACTGTGTTGGCTTTTGTAGGCCTGGAAGAATCAGCTCCAGCACACCACTGGTTGAGATCATAGGGGATGTAGCCGTGTGCCTTAATATTTTTTCATTTAATATTATGTTGAGGACCATTTTGCAACCATTCTTGTAATAATGGATTCAGGCAAGGTTATCAGTGAGTGCATTGGAGAAAAGATTTTTGGGGAAAGGATATCCACACCATGTCAAGGTATCACCCTACACATCACTTACTACTTGCAAAAAGGTAAAAACACGTTTACATTGGAGAGGTCTGGCAGCAATCACCTTACGAAGGGGATCAAATTAGATTACCCCCAATAACGGGACCAGTTGACACGATCGGCCTTTGGTGCGTTGTAAGGGGAAGAACACAATATTGCCTGGGTGGTATTTTTGGTGAAAGGGTCTAACCTAAACACAATCATGAAGAAACGATCAGACATTCAGATTGTGGCATTTTTGGCAAAACAAGCTTGAACTCTAAAAAAAAAAAAAAAAAGAGCCAATGTCATAAGAGAAGAAATGAACAGGGCTTGGGACCATCGTGGATTAAAAAAGGAGACTAAGGAGTGACCAAATGCAGCACATGATCCTTGATTGGAGCTGGGTTTCAGAAAACAGCTATAGAGGACATTTTGGGGGACAAGTGGAGAAGGTCGAATATGGGCTCTAGATCCTATTATTCTATCAGTACTGATGTCTTGGGTGTGATAATGATCCTGGACTCATCTAGGTCATAGTGCTAGTTCTTAGGAGATGAGACACATGCTGTGGTCCTTGGGGGTGGAGTGAGAAAGTCTGCAGTTGATTTTTCAAAGGATTCTGAAAAACACAAAAAAACAGAAAAACCCAAAAAACTCAAACAACAAAACATACACCCAAATATGAACACAGTAGGAGGAGAGAATGTGGCTAATGTTAGCCGTAGGTGAATCTAGGTAAAGGACATATTGGTAGCCATTGTACAATTCAAATTTCTGCCAGTTTGATGTTTTAATTTTTAATTTTTTTTCAAGATTTATTTATTTATTTGACAGAGAGAGAGAGAACACAAAGAGGGGGAGCAGTAGGCAGAGGGAGAGGGAGAAGCAGACTCCCCGCTGAGCAGGGAGTGCGATTCAGGACTCGATTCCAGGACCCTGGGACATGACCTGAGCTGAAGGCGGACGCTTAGCCGACTAAGCCACCCAGGTGCCCCCAGTTTGATGTTTTTAAAATAAAAAGAGGAAATTATTACATTATGGTCATTTCCTTCACAAAATACTGTTATTTTGGTGATGCATACTATTTCACCATAGAAATAAACTAAGATACTACAATTTATTTAACCAAATCGACTGCTAAATCATATATTTTTACCGTTATAAACTGTGAATGTCCTTGTAATTAAACCTTAGCACCCATTTATGATTATGTCCCATGCTGGTCTTCTTATTATCCTGCCAAAGGGAAAGAATTTCTAAACAAATTTTTCGGTTCTAATGGGATGAATTCTCGTACTTTAAGCTTACAAGAGACTGGCTTGTTGACCAGATGCCAGGTTATTAACACGACACAGAAAACGTCCCCATGGCCTTCTTCAGAGGGTTGAGTGAAGGGTAAGAACGTATATCAGAGAAATTGAGATGGGCTACCTAAGCAAATATAAAGAGCAAATATAAAGGGTTCTGGTAGCACCTTAGTGGCTTTGAACCAGTAATAAGCTCAGATGGGTTGAATCAGTGTCTTCAAGAATAGGGTTCTGGCATTGGTTTGCTTTATAAGCTCCCCAGCGGATCATGGGGTGCAACCAGTGTTGAGGAAGGCTGGTGTAGTAGGACCCAGAAGGAATGGTCCAGGAGGTAGGGGGAAGCCAGAGTTGGGGGGAAGGACAGGGAAGAGGTACTAGGTGGCCCTAAAAAGGGACTGTAGAGAGAGAGAACATAGACATGACTAAGAGGGACTTAATATAGTTGTGTTGGGTGGAATATGATATATGGTGTGACTGTCTTCCCTCTGTCTCCCCAGTAAACCTATAATTATTTCCAAATGCTTTTGTAGTTGGGAATTTGGGGAAGGGGAGTAATATTTAGACTTGTCTTAAGGTGGGGACTAGGTGAGAGTAGAGGTGGTCAAAAGAGGGCTCCAATTACTAATTCCCTGTGGGAGGGAGAGTTGACAGGGCTGCAAAGGACAGTGTCATAGTCTCTCTTGTCACCCCATCCTCTGGGGGACAAGTGCACGAGTTGGCTCTGCCCAGGTCACTCTCCTCCCTTCCTGGCCAACTTATTCTAGAGGTTACAGAATTGTAATCATTCTATTATTTTATTATTAGATTTACGAGACCCTCAGAGTCTCCTGATTTGATCAGAACGTACCACAGTTTTCAAGGGTGTATTGATTCAAAGCCAATAAAGATCATTCAAACCACAACCGAAAATCTCTCGAGAAAGCTTGTTTTAATTTTTTGTTCTCTATTTAAGTGGCAATCTTGCTCCTTGTTATGTTTTCTTTATAGTGTAAAGTGATAGAGAGGCTTCCTATTCTAAAGATGTACCTGGGGATTTGAAGCAGTGATTTATTTTGATGGTTTTTCAGCTTTGTTTTGCAGCTGCATTGGAGAATGGAATAATATCTTTCTTTCTCCATAAATGCCTGCTGAGATAGTTGCTGAGAAATGAGAAATAGTACTTTGTAAGTTTCATTGTTGGTTGTTTTTTGTGTCACGATTGCCCATTTAGGACAGCAGCCATCACCAAAAATAAGACATGGGAACTTCAATGAAAGCAACAAGTGTATTTTGTTTATTTTCTTCCATAAAAGACACAATTCCTTTAAAATAACAACATGTAAAGGAAAGCTGAAATGCATGATTTTTTTTTTTAAAGATTTTATTTATTTATTCGACAGAGATAGAGACAGCCAGCGAGAGAGGGAACACAAGCAGGGGGAGTGGGAGAAGAAGCAGGCTCATAGCGGAGGAGCCTGACATGGGGCTCGATCCCAGAACGCTGGGATCACGCCCTGAGCCGAAGGCAGACGCTTAACCGCTCTGCCACCCAGGCGCCCCTGAAATGCATGATTTTTAAAAGGAAAAGTTAGGTCCCTTCAGCTAGGACTTAAAATGTTGCATTATGTGGTCAACTTAGGCTTCCTCTTCCTGTTTGCTCCGAGAAGAAAAGAGAAAAGTTGGGGGGGCGCCTGGGTGGCACGGCGGTTAAGTGCCTGCGTTTGGCTCAGGGCGTGATCCCGGCGTTATGGGATCGAGCCCCATATCAGGCTCCTCCGCTATGAGCCTGCTTCTTCCTCTCCCACTCCCCCTGCTTGTGTTCCCTCTCTCGCTGGCTGTCTCTATCTCTGTCGCATAAATAAATAAAATCTTTAAAAAAATAAAAAAAAATTAAAAAAAGAAAAGAGAAAATTTGGGATGCATTTTTCTACCTTATTAATTCTTAGGCAGTTTATCACTTTGCAAATGATTAGAGCAAAGAGAGTATATTATTTTTAAAAAATATACAAGATGCCCCTTCTCTAAAAGGATTTTGAAGACTGCTTGCAATCAAAATTCCGTGAATCCAGGCTGGCGTCACATAATCAAACGCCCACAGGGACTGTCTAAGAAAAACAACTCAGTGATCTTGACATTAAATGGTCTCTGGAACTCTTAGTGTTAGAGGTACAATAGGGAGCTCTGGAGACTGTGAAAAACTGGGAAGAATTCTCTGTGTCTAAAGGGGAAATCACTTAGCATCAGTGTCGCTTTTTGAGTATGAGAAGCCAGAAATCTGTCTTTTTTTGTGTTAAGTTTCCCAATTATTAAATGTTGATCTATAATTCAATACTATGTGGGCCAACCAAAACTGGTTTGTGGGCAAGGTTTGGTTTTCAGGTTGACAGTTTGAGATACCTTATAAGATAGGAAAACTAACTTGAAGTACGGTGTTGGCAGAAGGGGGCAAATGCACAGGGCTTTCTAGAGGAAAATCTGGACGGTTTGATGATGGGCAGGGTGCAAGGGGAGGAGGAGTCTGAAGGCCTGGGAGGACTCGGGGTTGTGGACTAGGGAGAGCTTGCTTTGGTGCAAAGAGTGTGTGCGAGTGTGTGTGTGTGTGTGTGTGTGTGTGTGTGTGCGCGAGCATGTACATGGGTCTCGGTGGGTGGGGAGAGGCTGTGCAGGTGGGGAGCCAGAGGACAATGAGTCCTGTTTTAACAGGTTACACTTGAGGTCATGACTGGGCATATCCGAGAGGAAAGGACAAGGAGGATGTAATTAACCTTGAACTCAATATGCACCTACAGCATTACGCAGTTGCAATGTTATCTGATCAGTTCATGTCTGGCATCATCAAGGAAGCATCTGTCTGTACTCTGTCCTGCTGTCTACGCTTATCACAAGATTGTACAAAAGCAAACAAACACTCTTTTTCTCTTAAATTACAAAAGTAATATGCTTTCACTGCAGAAAAATAGAAAAATACTGAAATAGGGAAAAGGAAAATTGCCCCAAATCCTGCCTATCATAACAATGAATGGCTTCATATATATCCTTCTAGCCTTTTTTTTCCTAGAAATATATACCTAAATATTTTACAGAATTGAAATCATAGTGTCAACACTACATTGTAATATGTTTTTTCCATAAGGTATCTTGAACACTTTCCCATATTAATAAAATGATCTGCGACAGCATGATTTTTAATGGCTATTTAACATTCCATTCGATGGAGGTATCAAAATTCAGAGCGATAGTCTTTTGTGGCAGGCATACTGCTTCTCCGTTTTACATAACATCATCTTTAATGCTAAATCTTTGCACATATTCCTGGCTGGTGGTTTTCTTAGAATAAACTCCTAAGAAAATGGAATTATTAAGGTGTGTCAAAGGAAGAGGGCACCTAGAAACCTGAAGCGGGAAGTGGAATCTACTGTTTGTGAAGCAAGGGAAAACTGCACCTTGGGACACAGTCTTACAGAACAAAGCAAAGGAGTTCAAGGAGGAAGGGAATTTGAGGGGTGAGGCTGTTTAGGGATTGGTTGACCTTCAAGGGCAGAGATATGGTTCCTGGAGTGCAGTTATTGCTGAAGCCAATCTCTCTGATTGGCTGGCTTTCAGAAGCATGAGCCGTTCACTGATTGGCGGACTCTCAGAAGCGGGGATGGGGTGGTGAAGGAGATGAGTGGAACAGGTTGGAAATTCGTTCTGGTGCTTAGTTGTTACTATGGGTGAGGAACAAGTAGTCTTTGTCTAAGAGATAAGAGCAACTTTTTATTCTCAAGTCAAAAGGCCCAATTGCTGACGGCGTGTATATATTTTCTTACTGTGGTGAAAAAATGAACCAACAAACCTCTAACAGGAGATTTACCCTTTTCATAAACTTCCAAGTGTACAATATGGTATTGTTAACTAGAAGCACAATGTCCAGCAAATCTCTGGACGTTTTTTTGTGTCTTGTATGACTGAAACTTCATACCCATTGAACAACAACTCTTTATTTCCCTGTCCCCAGCTCCTGGCACCCACCCTTCTATTTTCTATGAGTTTGACTACTTATTTTATTTTATTTAATTAATTAATTAATTAATTTATTTATTTATTTATTTTAGTTTGACTACTTTAGATACCTCCTGCAAGTGGAATCATGCAGTATTTGTCCTTCAGTGACCAGCTTATTTCAGTTAGAATAATATCCTCAAGGTTCATTCATAGTGTAGCTTATAACAATTTTTTCTTTTACATGTCTTCTATGTACCTACCATATATTCCTCTGCCAGGGGACATTTAGGTTGCTTCTGTCTCTTGGCTTCTGTGAATAATGCTGTGATGAACATGAGAGTGCAAATATCTTTTCAGGATCTTGATTTCAATTCTTCTTCTTTTTTTTTTTTTTTAAGATTTTATTTATTTATTTAACAGAGAGAGACAGCCAGCGTGAGAGGGAGCACAAGCAGGGGGAGTGGGAGAGGAAGAAGCAGGCCTCCAGCAGAGGAGCCTGATGTAGGGCTCGATCCCAGAACTCCAGGATCACGCCCTGAGTCGAAGGCAGATGCTTAACGACTGAGCCACTCAGGCGCCCCTGATTTCAGTTCTTCTGGATAAATACCCAGAAGTGGGGCTCTATACGTTTTCCATAGCAACCGTACCATTTTACGTTCCCACAGTGCACAAAGGCTCCAGTTTGTCTGCATCCTCACTAATGCTTGTTATCCTCTGGGGATTTTGTGTGTGTGTGTGTGTGTGTGTGTGTGTGTGTGTGTGTGTGTGTGTATATATATATGAGAGAGAGAGAGAGAGAGAGAGAGAGATCCATTCTAACAGGTGTGAAGTAATATCTCATTGTGTGTGTGGTTTTTTTAAAGTTTCATTTATTTATTTTTAGAGAAAGAGAGCAGGGGGAGGGGCAGAAGGAGACGGAGAGAGAGTATCTCAAACAGAGTCTGGACTGACTGGGGAGCCTGATATGAGGCTCCATCCCAGAACCCTGAGATCATGACCTGAGCCAAAATCAAGAGTTGGATGCTTAACCGACTGAGCCACCCAGGCGCCCCTCTCATTGTGGTTTTGATTGCATTTCCTGATGATTTGTGATGTCAAGCATCTTTTCATAAGCTTGATGGCCATTTGTATGTTTTCTTTGGAGAAATATCTATACAAGTCCTTTGCCCATTTTTTAATTGGTTTAGCTTTTTATTATTGAGTTGTAGGAGTTCCTTTTATATTCCTGATATTAATCCATTACCAGATATATGGTTTACAAATATTTTCTCCTATTCAGTAGGTTGCCTTTCACTCTGTTGATGACTTCCTTGGCATGCAGAAGCTCTTTAGTTTTGATGTAGTCCCACTTGTCTATTTTTGCTTTTGTCCTTTTAGTGTCATGTGCAAGGAATTATTGCCAAGGTCAATGTCATAAAGCTTGTCCTTTATGTTTTCTCATAGGAGTTTTACAATTTCAGGTCTTACATTTAAGTCCCTTCATCTTGAGTTGATTTTTATATATTGTGTAAGATAAAGATCCAGTTTCATTCTTTCACATGTGGATGTCCAGCTTTCTCATTTGTTGAAGAAACCATCATTTCCCCATTGTGTATTCTTGGCACCCATGTTGAAAGTCTGTGTGTGAGTTTATTTCTGGACTCTATTCTTTTTTTTTTTTAAAGATTTTATTTATTTATGCGACAGAGATAGAGACAGCTAGCGAGAGAGGGAACACAAGCAGGGGGAGTGGGATAAGAAGAAGCAGGCTCATAGCGGAGGAGCCTGATGTGGGGCTCGATCCCATAATGCCGGGATCACACCCTGAGCCGACGGCAGACGCTTAACCTCTGTGCCGCCAGGCGCCCCTCTGGACTCTATTCTGTGCTGCTGTTTTATTTGTCTGTCTATGCCAGTACCATACTGTTTTGATTTCTGTAATTTGTAATATGTTTTGAAATCAGGACGTGTGAAGCCTTCAGCTTTGTTCTTCTTTCTTGAGATTGCTTTGGCTACTCGGGTTCCTTTGTGATTCCATATGGATTTTAGGATTATTGTTTCCATTTCTATTTTAAAAATGCCATTGAAATTTTGATAGGGATTTCACTGAATCTGTAAGATCGCTTTGGGTAGCATGAACATTTTAACAATATTAAATCTTCCAGCCCATGAACACGGGATGTCTTATTGTTTATTTGTGTCTTTTAAATTTCTTTCNTTTTTTTTTTTTTTTAAGATTTTATTTATTTATTTAACAGAGAGAGACAGCCAGCGTGAGAGGGAGCACAAGCAGGGGGAGTGGGAGAGGAAGAAGCAGGCCTCCAGCAGAGGAGCCTGATGTAGGGCTCGATCCCAGAACTCCAGGATCACGCCCTGAGTCGAAGGCAGATGCTTAACGACTGAGCCACTCAGGCGCCCCTGATTTCAGTTCTTCTGGATAAATACCCAGAAGTGGGGCTCTATACGTTTTCCATAGCAACCGTACCATTTTACGTTCCCACAGTGCACAAAGGCTCCAGTTTGTCTGCATCCTCACTAATGCTTGTTATCCTCTGGGGATTTTGTGTGTGTGTGTGTGTGTGTGTGTGTGTGTGTGTGTGTGTGTATATATATATATGAGAGAGAGAGAGAGAGAGAGAGAGAGAGATCCATTCTAACAGGTGTGAAGTAATATCTCATTGTGTGTGTGGTTTTTTTAAAGTTTCATTTATTTATTTTTAGAGAAAGAGAGCAGGGGGAGGGGCAGAAGGAGACGGAGAGAGAGTATCTCAAACAGAGTCTGGACTGACTGGGGAGCCTGATATGAGGCTCCATCCCAGAACCCTGAGATCATGACCTGAGCCAAAATCAAGAGTTGGATGCTTAACCGACTGAGCCACCCAGGCGCCCCTCTCATTGTGGTTTTGATTGCATTTCCTGATGATTTGTGATGTCAAGCATCTTTTCATAAGCTTGATGGCCATTTGTATGTTTTCTTTGGAGAAATATCTATACAAGTCCTTTGCCCATTTTTTAATTGGTTTAGCTTTTTATTATTGAGTTGTAGGAGTTCCTTTTATATTCCTGATATTAATCCATTACCAGATATATGGTTTACAAATATTTTCTCCTATTCAGTAGGTTGCCTTTCACTCTGTTGATGACTTCCTTGGCATGCAGAAGCTCTTTAGTTTTGATGTAGTCCCACTTGTCTATTTTTGCTTTTGTCCTTTTAGTGTCATGTGCAAGGAATTATTGCCAAGGTCAATGTCATAAAGCTTGTCCTTTATGTTTTCTCATAGGAGTTTTACAATTTCAGGTCTTACATTTAAGTCCCTTCATCTTGAGTTGATTTTTATATATTGTGTAAGATAAAGATCCAGTTTCATTCTTTCACATGTGGATGTCCAGCTTTCTCATTTGTTGAAGAAACCATCATTTCCCCATTGTGTATTCTTGGCACCCATGTTGAAAGTCTGTGTGTGAGTTTATTTCTGGACTCTATTCTTTTTTTTTTTTAAAGATTTTATTTATTTATGCGACAGAGATAGAGACAGCTAGCGAGAGAGGGAACACAAGCAGGGGGAGTGGGATAAGAAGAAGCAGGCTCATAGCGGAGGAGCCTGATGTGGGGCTCGATCCCATAATGCCGGGATCACACCCTGAGCCGAAGGCAGACGCTTAACCTCTGTGCCGCCAGGCGCCCCTCTGGACTCTATTCTGTGCTGCTGTTTTATTTGTCTGTCTATGCCAGTACCATACTGTTTTGATTTCTGTAATTTGTAATATGTTTTGAAATCAGGACGTGTGAAGCCTTCAGCTTTGTTCTTCTTTCTTGAGATTGCTTTGGCTACTCGGGTTCCTTTGTGATTCCATATGGATTTTAGGATTATTGTTTCCATTTCTATTTTAAAAATGCCATTGAAATTTTGATAGGGATTTCACTGAATCTGTAAGATCGCTTTGGGTAGCATGAACATTTTAACAATATTAAATCTTCCAGCCCATGAACACGGGATGTCTTATTGTTTATTTGTGTCTTTTAAATTTCTTTCAGCACCGTTATGTGGTTTTTAAAGCACAAGTCTTTGGTCTCCTTGGTTAAGTTTATTCCTAAGTATCATTATTTTGGATGCTATTGTAAATAAGATTTTTTTTTCTTTTTTTTCTTTTTTTTTTAAGATTTTTATTTATTTATTCGACAGAGATAGCAACAGCCAGCGAGAGAGGGAACACAAGCAGGGGGAGAGGGAGAGGAAGAAGCAGGCTCGCAGCGGAGGAGCCTGATGTGGGGCGATCCCATAACGCTGGGATCACGCCCTGAGCCGAAGGCAGACGCTTAACCGCTGTGCCACCCAGGCGCCCCAAGATTTTTTTTTCTTAAATACTTTTTGGATTGTTTGTTGTTTCTGGCACCATATTTGAAACAATACATGCTCAAATACTTCCAGAAGAGGCTGATAAAGATGGAAGACTAGAAACCCTGCTCTATAAAGGAAAGTTTAAGAAATATAACGGTGGCCCAGTCAGTTAAGCCTCCAACTCTTGGTTACAGCTCAGGTCATGATCTTGGGATCATGGAATCGAGCCCCACATTGGGCTCCACGCTCAGAGCAGAGTCTCCTTGGGTTCTCTCTCTGCCCTTCCCCCTGTGCTCTCTCTCAAATAAATAAATCTGAAAGAAAGAAAGAAAGAAGAAAAGAAAAGAAAAGAAAAGAAAAGAAAAGAAAAGAAAGAAAAGAAAAAAGAAAAACGAAATGAAACGAAACATGGTGGTAACTGGCCTAGACTAGAGAAGACCAGGGTAGACTTGAACACTAAGGACAAAGCCAGTCATTGCCGAGAGGTACACTTGGCTTTACTCTAATGATGGAGGCTGTCCAATTTTGGACTAGGGGTGCCGTTAAAGTGAGAGGCTTCTGGATTCACTAGACACTCATCATACAAGTCTGGAGTTGAGAGATATTAGGCCTGTGAGTGAATCCTGGCTGGGCCATTTCTCAGCTGTGTGGCCTGGGCAGGTTATTTAAACTCTCTGACTCTGAACTTGTTCCTGTAGCAAGTGTGGAATTAACAGTATCTTCCTCATAGTCACACAAGAGATTTAGGTACAGCATGCAAGCCATAATTCTGAAGACCCGGAGTTCTTCGCTTTTTGGTGATTTCAGTGAATATCATTGGGAATTTTAGTGAATATTACTGAGCACACAGCATGTGCCTTGTGCTGAGCCCTCAAGAGGCCCACAGAGAGGCAAAGAGGTGATCTGTGCCCTGGAGGGGGTCACAGAGAGACAAGAGGGAAGGAACTGGACTTGACACTGAGCGGTGGGGTGGGGACCATTTTCCAGAAAATAAAGAATGGGGCACAAACATGTCACAAAAAAAAAGAAAGTCACAAAAATGTTTTCATTTGTTTGGTAATGCTTTCCTCTATTCTCTGAATTTTATGCAATGTTAATACAACCACGTGAAGAAGTTTTATTCTCAGCCACTGCTGAAGTGGACAGAGAAGAGGAAAGAATGAGGAGGGACGAGGGGACCGTTGACATTTGGATTATATTACATTTAAAAATAGCTTTATTTTTCAGTAGTATAGAGAAACCCATATTTGGTGACATGAGTAGATTTTCAGGACAAATTTAGCATGCTACCATCTGCAAATAACTTTTAATCCGTTAGTTGCATCAGTATTTTTGCAGCCAGTAAAGTGGTGCTGATTTATGTCTGCCTTTAAAGAAACCATTTACAGAAATGTTGTTTCCACTCATTGAGACAGCAAGTTTGAGAAGTTTTAGATTGACCAAAAGCTATTTTCTGAGGGTGGTTAGATTCTAAATGTAACTCTCGTGTAAAAATACAGAAATGTCATTCCAAGTCACAAAGCCAATCGGTCAAAGACCACATTCAAATGAAGCTTTTAGAAGATATTTCAGTAAGTGAAAAATTCACTTCTTTGCTCAGCAGATATTGATTGAGAGCAGCTGGTCTGGGAAACGCCCACTCCAGGTTTGTGACATCACCTCTCTGTCCTCAGGAGAGCTTAGGCGAGGGTCCATTGTCACCAGCTCAGGGAAGTAAGCTGTTGAGGGCATTCTTGAGGTGGGTGAGCACTTTCTGTAATTGGATGACCCTCAAACTTCTGTGTTCCTGTGACATGGCAGGTGACACTCACCCATTCTATAGCATGGCTTTGTTCGCAGCTGGTTGGGAAAAAAAAAAGCATGTATTTCTTGACTGATTTTATTCCTCTCCCTGCATTTCTTCCGAGAGGCATAATGCAGGTGTGTTAGGCATGCTACAGGTGTACCAGGGCCAAGGGAAAACATTATGTCTCTCAGCAGGAGTGTATGCCTGTGATGTCACCATACCTTGGTTATTCCAGAGTTCTCTGTCTTTACCTTCTACCTTCATGAAAACATCAGCAATTTTTACCTATCTCAGAAAAAAAAAGTAAGAACCATGAATTACGTTTGGCATCCATTGATATTGAGGGGGACTGGTGGCCTTCTGGGAATGATTCCAAACTATATCCACACTTGGGGGTTCAAACACACAGGAATGGGGTGGAGAAGCCAACAGACACTTAATTGCAAGGGGGATGAATATTTGAGAAACTGGAAGAAAATCCACCACAGAGAAAGGAAGACAAGCTGTGGTGAAACTGACTCAGTGATGGGCTTGAGTATTGAAGGGGACAAGCATTTCATAAGTCACAGCGTTTGGTTGTGAGTTTGACCTGTGGGAGCCCAGGCCCCCGAAAGTGTCTATGCGGCTTGAAGAAGGGGCTGTGCATGTCTAACTACTGGGGATCCAGATGGTTCTAATAGAGTATACCACTGGGCAGAAGACAGGTGAGCTCTGGCACCTGGGAGGGGCAGTAGAGGACACTGGGCTGTGGTCAGCAGCCCATTGGACTGAAGATGAGTGGCAGGGAGTGGGGTGTGACTGCGGAGGATGGGAAACATGGTGTTGAGCTCCTGGGGCGGGTAGCTAAGGTGTAAGCCCTGAGTTTTAATTTGCATCCCCCCATTCCCAGAGAGGTACAGCAAGTTCTCAAGTTTGGTAGTCATTCCACCTTCCTTTTTAGAAATTGGGATTTTCATATCCTTTTACTGTTGAGCTTGATTTTTTGTTGATAATTAAGAATTCTTTTATAAATTCTGAAGACTGATCCACTGCCAGCTTGATCTATGGTAAATACCTTCTCCAGCCTATGTTTGTCTTTCTCTTTTGTCTATAATGTCTTGTCATGCAGGAAGTTTTAGTTTGAAGATTGTTAATTTTATCAGTCTTTCACATTCTACCTGCATGTCTTTTTATGTCTTATTTAAGACATTCTTCCCGGCCCTGAGGGCATAAATATGTTAGCCTATTTTCAGAAACATGAATTCTTCTGTCATCAGTTATTATTGCCCAACATCACGATTTTTTCATCAGTGGTGATGAGTGTAACAATGGTTCATTCATGTTTTCTAATCCATGATGTTACCTTGTATGAGTACATCATGATTTTTTTTTTTATCTACTCCATGAACACTTCATTTGCTTTCCTTTTTTGACTATTACAAATAACACCGCGAAGAGCATTCTTGTAGTGTCTTTTGGGGCATATGAAGAAGTTTTTGAGGGCAGAGTTGCTAAATCATAGGTTAAGCACATCTTAAACTTTACTAAAGGAAATTGTTTTTTTGAGTTGACTGTATCAAGGTACACTCTCTGCGTAAGTGTAGAAGTGTTGGCCTGACCTTATGACACTGCCAGCTCTTATTTCCTTCCTTCTACTTTCTTTAGATTTACTGTTTTTCTTTCTCAAATGTCTCGCTACTTCGTTGATTGAGTTCCACTCTTCTTTTCTCAAATAAGCCTTTAGGCTATAAAATGTTGTTTTACTGCTCAAGCTGCATGCTGCATGGTTTTTAAACGAATTTTTTTTTTTTACATAATCTCCAACTTACAGAAAAGTTTCAAGTAAAGTACAAAAAATTGGCAATTTTTTTTTTCCGAGTAAAGTACAAAAAAGTGTCAGGACCAAGCCGGGTTGGAAGTCTGTCTGCTTGCAGTTGTGGGGAGGCAGCAGTGATGGAGACTGTTTTCAAGGGGGATGGACCAAATGTGTCACTATATTAGGGATCACGGGAGCCAAGTTTCTCCCTGTTGGAGAAGGAAGTTGTACCTATGGGGAGGAGAAAACTGCATGAACGCTTGACGTCAGATTGGAATTGGAATTCACATTAGTGTGAAGTCTGTGGGTGTCCTTCTCACACAGCTTGGACTCTGGCACCTCCCATCAAGGTACCCCTGTAGGCTGGTGGATGCTGTCCTCACCAGCTTTGGGCTTCAGCACCCCACACCAGGCTGCTTCCTTACGCAGATGCCCTCCTCTCCCAGCTGAGGCTCTGACTCCCCATGCCAGCCTCCCCACCGCATAGACATGCTTCTCACTCCTCTTAGACTGCGACACCCATTCCCGGTCACCTCTCAGTGGGCACGTAATCAGTAGTTACCTATGGGTTACCTGGCTTTGTCTACCTAACAGCTTAGGACTGAATGGCTCAGGAAGGGAAAGGAAGGAGAAGGGCATCCCATAAGTGTTGACACATAACATTGTCAATGTCATTCATTTCTAAATAACTTCTAATTTCCAATTTCGGTTTCTCCGTAACCCATGAGCTAAACAGAAGCGTGTTTAAAATTTTCCAGATTGATTTCTGTCTTATTAATTGCACTGCATTCAGAGCATATGGTTTATATGATACCAATTCTAGTTTTTATTATGATTTGCTTTGTGCCTGGTAAATAATTAATTTTCACAAATGTGTTATGCGTTCTTGAAAAGTATTTCTAAGTGTTGGGTACACATAGAAATGTATGGTTCTATACATGTTCATAGATTAAATTTACTTAGATTACTCAAAGAATCTGTCTTTCCTAAATTTTTGTCTGCTTGACATATCAGTTACTGAGAAAAGTGTCATAAAAATCTACCATTATGATTGAGGGCTTATACATTTTGCTTGTAACTCCATCACTTTTTGTTTTATAAATGTGGATACTAAACTTACTCTGTTATTGCAATTGTTACATAGCTTCCTGGTGAATTACTCCTTTTATAATCATGTAGCTTTTGATATTCTCAATAATTGCTTTTCCCTTAAAGTTTAACGTAACCATAGCAGCTCTGTGTGTGGGGCGGGGAGGATTGTATTTCTTGGTGTATTGTTTTCAGCCTTAGTTTTAGCCTTTCTCTTTCATGTGTTGATTGTTTCTCTTGTAAGTATTACATATAAGATTGTAGATTTATAAATTTCTCCTTGCAATTCTATTACTTTTTGATTTGTGCATATTTTTTAACCAAATTGGCAAACTTTTAAATGTTGAGTTTAGACTTTTACCCTCTGTAATAATTGCTGATAGTGATTATTTTTGCCATCCTACTGTATGTTTCTAATTATCTTGCAATTTCCTGTGCATCTTTTACCCTTTTTCTGTTTTTCTGTTGTCTTCACCTAGTTTTTAAAAATTTCCCTCTACATCATAAACAGTGAATGCTGGCTAGTACTATTTCATTTGGTCATCCAGAAAACTCTGTGCTATATATTGTTAGGGAGGGGTGTGTATTTGGAAATCTTGGTTTCTTTTTATTTTAGCATTCTGTTTCTGCCTACTGGGAACACTGGATTCCTCGGAACCTACCAGAGCAATTACAACTGAAAACATATGACTCTGTGGCTTACAATCCCTCCGCCAAACGTATATCATGACAATTTTTCCCATGTCCGTTCCTTGTAATGTCTATGTAATAGTTTATTGTTGGCCATAAATTTGTTTCCAATTGCTTTGGTATTATGAGTAATGCCACAGTGAACATCTTTGTGGACATTTATAATTCCTCTCTCAGGATAAATTCCTTGAAGCGGATACCAGAAAGAAGAACCATTTTAAAGGCCTTGCCAGGTGTTGCCAACTTGCCTCCCGAAATGTCACACTCCTCTGTGTGAACATTTTCCAGCGGGGTAAGAATGCCCGGAGAACATTCCAACAACTCCCTTCTCAAGGTCACATTGACCCCAGTCAGGTCTGGGAGAGAGGCAGAGGATTGGGTCCTGGTGGGTGTGGCTTGGGTGAGAACCTGAGGGACCTTCCTCGGGCTGCCACCTGCTCCGGCCAGGCCTCGGTGGGCTTGGTGGGCTCGGCATAGACTTCGTATGGCAGCAGAACCGGGCATGGCTCAGAGAGTGCAAGTCACTCAGGTGTCTCAGGCGTGCAAGCCCCCTCACTCCTGGGAATCACGGGAGGCTGGGCCCTGGGGCCGGGAGGGAAGACCCCTTAGCACCCCCAACTTCCGCGGGGCAGGCCGTTGGGCCCTGGCCCTTCATGTGGGGAAGAGGCGCCAGGTGGACCCTGCTGGCCCTGGCGCTGGCTCGCGCGGAGAGCAAGCTCGTGCAGAGATCGCTGCCTTGACTCGGTGGACCATTTGGCTCCCTCGGACGTCCAGGCTCCTCTCTGCACTGCACAGCTCCTGTCCCGAAGAGAGGGGGAG
This sequence comes from Ailuropoda melanoleuca, assembly GCF_002007445.2. NCBI lineage: Eukaryota > Metazoa > Chordata > Mammalia > Carnivora > Ursidae > Ailuropoda > Ailuropoda melanoleuca. The sequence goes on from NC_048226.1 coordinate 6,629,012, forward strand.
CGCCAGGGCCCAGTGCTAAGCCCGCCGCCCGCCGAGCCGCGCTGCCAAGACCCGGCGGCCGCAGGAATCCGCGGGCAGCGCCCGGGCCCGGGCCGGGAGGGGCGCGGAGGACTCGCCGTCCTGCCGCCCGCCCGCTGCACAAAGCCCGCCCTTGTTCGGCGGCCTCGGATGCGTGCCCTGGGCCCAGACCTCCCGGGGTCCGCTCCGTCCCGCGCGCGTGGCCCGGCGTCCCGACCGCGCCGGAAAGGGGACGTGCCGCCTGCCGCGGACGCGGGCCTGGAGGGGGCGCTCTGCCAGGGCTCCTGGGGCCCTGCCCGGGGCTCTACACTGCCCTGGGCCGCCGGGCCCAGACCCGGGTTGCGTGGCCCCCAGCCAGTGGGTTTCTCGAGCTGTGGGTCATGGGCACCCGCCACCTACGGAGGCAGTGAAGGTGCCCTTGTCACGGTCACCCCCGCGGTGGGCGTGAATGGGGTGCTGGGTACGTGGGCGCCGAGCTGTTTTGCCGCAGTATTTCACTCTGAGCATTCCTCGGCCAGACTCCTCCTCAGAGGTGGATCCGCCAACACGCCCCTGCCCACCTGCCGTCTCCTCCAATACCTGCTCGTTGCCCACCTCCCACCGACCACCACAAGGAGCGGCCCCGTTTTCCAACGCCTGGCAAACTCATGATGGGCAGCCATCCCTCCACTCGCTTCTCTAACTTAGCATCCATTTATTGAGCGCCTGCTGTGTGCCGGGCACTGTTCCAAGCGCTGGGACTACATCAGAGAACAAGGCAGACCCAGTGCCTGCCCTCAGGGGTCCATGGCCTGACTCCAAAGCCCGTTCCTTCACTGTGATTACATTGACTTTGGCAGATCACTGCCCGCTGGCCCCAGCTCTCTCTACCTACAGATTCAACATGGCGGGTAGGTGGGACAGACTGCCAGACCTGCCAGACCTAGTAAATGAGCTCATGAAAATGCTAGATGTTTAAGGTAAGATACCAAAAGCAAAAGATGACACTGGTTGACTTGTACCTCTCAGGAGACCTCAGAGTGTCTCCTGTTAGATCTTTCTTTCTTTCCCCAATGCATGCTCACACCCCACACCCTCCCACCTGGCTCCTTGTGCCCCACCTTCTCCACTAGCCACCCCAAAACCGACTCAATGGGGGCACAAGTTTCTGGGCCAGTGACCCGCAGCACCTGTCTTTCCCAAGCATGCCAGTCTACAAGGGGCGGTATGCCATAGTTGTGAGGGCGGTCTGGAATCCGCACACTGTTCGGTCAGTACTTCAGTTATAATTTAAGATAACTGAGCGCCATGATCCCCTACCATGGCGGAGGGAGACACGGAAAGTGAGAACATGGTGGTCCAGGTTCTGTGGCCACAGGAAGGAGCCTTCTAACTTTTGGTCCAGAGGGAAGGAGGGGAATGTTGTGGTCCTCTGTGCTTTCCAAGGTCCCAGAAAGCCCAGAGAGTCCCGAATGGGAAGTCTAAGAGGGCAGACTAAGCTGTGGGCTGGTGGAAGGCCATTTGTGACAGGCCTTCCCTGGGCTTTGCCCACTGCCCGTTAGGCCCAAAGGTCAAGTGAGGCAGTTGAGAAAAAATCCTCACTGTGAAGTGTCTGAGGCCCTCCTGAGATGAGAGAATGGCCCCCTTTCAGCAGCCCTGCTCAGAGCCAGGACAGTATTCCCAGAGGGAGCAGGCCGGTGAATGGTCATCTGTCTGCCCAGATGGACCAAGGCCTGGCCTGGAAGGGAGGAGACTCCGATTCTGGTTTCTGTTTGCAAATTCGGGGGCTCGGGAGTACTTCAATAAATAAACACCTATTTATTGAGCTCCTACTGTGTGCACAGCACGGTGAGGGACACAAAGAAGCACTGATTTGAAAAACCACAGATCAGAATTTATCCATGCAAATGAGCTCGCTCCCTAGGAAGGTGGGTTTACTCACATGTCCAGTGAGGCTGGCACTATTTGAGGAACTACTCCCAGCCCCTTCTCCAAACTATCTTGAATTTTCTCAGTGGAGATGGTTGATGTTTTAAAATTAAAAATAGCTAGTAGTCATTTGGAGCTCATTCATCCGTTGCCTGCTATGAGCCAGGCATTGTTGTTGTTGCTCGGGGAGAGAATATCCTGAAAGTGTTCATGGTTTGTGAGGGGTGATTAGCAGGTTGGCTGGTCATCCTTCTAAGAGCCACCCCCGCAGCCCTCCTGGTCTGGGAATGACCCCAGCCCTTAGAGAGCGTAACTTACGCCTAGTAGAAGGTGGCAGACGATGCCAATGCCCAGGGGTTAATGATGACAATGACAGGCAGCCTGGAGTGCTGGGGGAGCAGAGAAGAGGGAGCCCTAACCACACATGGAAGGAATGGGGAGCCCTCCAGGGCTTTCCTGGGAAGGATTGTAATGGCTGGCATTCACTGAGCGTCCTTTAGGCACCAGGCGTGGTGCTAAGCACTTTACATGTATTGATTACCTTGTTTTGTCCTCACAGCCCCTTCTGGGGAGATACAATAGGATTCCCTTGTCCATAGTTTACATATGAGGAAACTGAGCCACTGAGACTTTAAGTAACTTGTCCGTGATCCCACAGCAGGGAAGTAGATTCAAACCCACTTGGCCTGATACCTGAGTCTACCTGTTTAACTTCCACAGTGTGCTGCTTCCAGGGAGACGGGGAGAAGGCATATAGCTAACCAATAACGGACAACCAAATTTCAATGAGACTAGTTTTTTTTTGGGGGGGGGGTTGGCACTGAAGACAGTTCTTAAGGGAGCTTGGTGAGCCATGACAATGTCACTGGCTGGATGCAGTGTTTGGCCTCCTGACGGGGAATGTCTAGGATGTTGGAGGAACACGGGCTTTGGGAGGCAGACTGCCTTGGGTTCGCACTCTGGCTCTCCCACATTCTGCCAAGCAGCCTGAGACACCAACCTCAGGGCACTGGCTTCCCCATCTCCAGAGTGGAGTTACTGACCCCAGTTCGGCAACGTTCTTAGGAGGACTCAACAGGATCATTTATAGAAAGCATTTAACGGAGTTAACTGCTCCGCGAATGTCAATCCTCCTTTCACTAAAGTTCAGAAGGATGACCCCCACACGTGCAGGCTGGTGGGAGTACAACTTTCACAGCCATCATGAGCCTGTTAGAAACTGTAGAAGACAAGTGGCCGGATCCGAAGCTGGCTCAAGAACCAGAAGAACTGGCCGCTTTCAGTCCTAGAGAAAGGACGGAAGAGGTAAGGGATGAGGCTCATTATTTTAATTTTTGCTGTCATTCTGGAATACGCTGACTCCCTGGGTTCCACAGAATCGACTTGCTGTCTTCACTCCAGCATAATTGATAGTGATACGACCCAGCCCTCATGTCAACCCCTTTGCTGGGCAGGACACGTTCCCAGGCATTGCCTCAGTGAAACCTTGGTCTCAGACCAGCAGTTCTTCGCCATGTGCTGTGCAGAGATGGTAGCCCCATTTCCAGCTTGGAAACTGAGACCTGGAGTGAGTGCCATGTAACGAACAAGTGGAGTCAGAACTGGAAACCAAGTGTCCCCCACACACCATGAGACAAGTCCTTGGGAGCAGGTGGCTTATTTGATAGGTCATCCTTCCAAGGGAGTGGGCAAAGTGAGACAGGGGAAAGGGGAAAGCCCACACAGAGTACGTTAATGGGCAGGTGACAGAATGGGCAACTGAGACTCCATGTCACTGAGGGCCGTCTGAGAAATCATGTGGAACACGCCTCCGACTTGTGCCCTCCTCTGCTACCCAGGACAGGAGGTTGGAGCACCAATCCACCAGCTCCTGTCCCCGCCGGCTGATGGTTGCCCTTGGCAGAGAGCGAGTGCTGGTCTGGGAGGAATCTTGCAGGCAGACAGGAAGAGAGAAGAGGCAGGTGCTGAGGGCGGGTCTTGCGTCTTTGGGCCTGGGTTCTTCAGGTGAGAACCTGCCTTTCCGAGCCATGAGGATCAAATGAGGCGATGTGCAGAAAGCATTCAAGACATCCCTGGTACATTTCAGATCTGGCCGTATGGAGCTGCCAACACTCACAGAAGTGGAAATTTCATCTAGTTCAGACTCAACTGCATGAGTGCCAAGAGATATTGACACTTACTATTATCACATATAATCTTAGTCTTCGTTTTTCGCACACCCAAAGGGAGGCAGCTGGGAATGCTAACATCTCCCCCAGTCCTAGAATCGGGATCACTGGTGTTTTTCTCTCCATCCAGGTACGGAAAGGGCCCACAGCCTGGGTGAGTCAGCAAGGGTCCCGCTCAGAAGGACTGACTCAGGGTCCTGCCCCTCCCCTCTCATGACTGGCCTCCTTCATGCCTCATTCTGGGTGGGGTGTGGAATGCTTTGCTCACCGGAGTCCAAATGCCACGTCCTGCCGAGCTCAGGAGGAATTTCACATTCTCTGTACAAACCCAGCCTGTGGAGGGATCTGACCCCCGGCCTCCCCCTGAGGGCTGCCTCCCCCCACCCCCACCCCACTTGCTGACTCCCCTGAGCTCTTGGATGGGAGGACGTGTGGGAGCCATCACTACACTCATGCTGGTCTCCACTGCTCCCTGTCTCACCAGCTCCTGGATGTTTACACATCTGATTTCAGGCAGTTTTCTTGGCCTGCGAAGGTACAAAAGTGGCCTGAGATCCTGAAGGACACAGCTGAGGAAGAGTTTGCCTCTTGCCTTCCTCCTTCCCCAAGGAACAAAACCCGTCTGAACACACCGTAAACAAAGTCAGAAGACAAATGACCCACTTCGGGGGTAGGGGGAGTGGATATTGGAGATCTATATCATAGATAAAGCATTGACATATAAATCACTCTTTGAACTGAGAAGGAAAGGAGCAGAAACGTAAGAGAAAAATGGGTGAACGACACGAGCAGACGGTTCACAGAAAAAAGAAAGGCCAATGGCTCATAGAAAACTGAGTTCAGTCTCACAATTAGAGAAATGGATTTTAACACTTCATCGAACCATCATTTCTCACTTATTAAATTGGCAGAAAATAATTTAATTAATTTAATTAATCCCGTTAATTAAATTAGTGCCTTATAAATAGGCAGAAAGTGTGACAGTTCACTCTGAGGCTGTGCTATGGGAGCACAAAATGGCGGGGAACTTGACGTCCAAGCCAGTGGCGTGGGCGAGTACCCTTGGACCCAACCATCTCATTCAAGGGATCTACCTTGAAGATACAACTCGGCAAATGAGAACATGGATATTCGCTGTGGCATTATTTATAAAAACAAAAGATAGGAAGAACCCAAATGCTCACCAGTAGAGGACCAGTTAAATAAACTCTGGTAGGTCCACATCATGAGTACCAGGCAGGCCTAAAACAGAATAAGGAGAATCTCTGTGAACACATGGGTAGTGATTTCTAGGATATATTGTTAAGTGCAAAAAAACAAGATGCCTGAGAGGATGTAGTGTTACCTTTCGTGTAAGAAAGAAATGAAAATTGTAATTAGGTATTGACGCAGGCTGTGGCATGAGCTGGGGGAAATAAGACGATAGGTAGACTTTCAGGAGTAAGTCCTTTTATATCATCTTAACATTTGAACTATGTAAACATCTTACAGATTTGAAAGTAAAATTAAATAGAAGGAAAAAAGCAAACCCTAAAACTGAACACAAACAGAAGCAAAAGAATCTAACTCCATGTTAAATTGATAATATTGCTTTCAGGAGGGAATACTTCAAACAACTTTTAAATACAGTATTCTGACTAGAGTGGAATTTATTCTAAGGAGAAAAAGAAAATTTAAAAGAAAATTTAGGGATGCCTGGGTGGCTCAGTCGGTTAAGCGTCTGCCTTTGGCTTAGGTCATGATCTTGGGGTCCTGGGACCAAGTCCCACATCGGCCTCCTTGCTCAGCGGGGAGCCTGCTTCTCTCTCTGCCTGCTACTTGTGTGCTTTCTCTCTCTCCCTCTCTCTCTCTGACAAATAAGTAAATAAAATCTTTAAAAAACAAGAAAATTAAAATTTCACTTAGTAAGTTTATTGTTAGAAGTAATACTAGTATTGTAATTTTGAAACCATTTTATTTTTGTAGAATAAAGCAAATAAGAAAATATACTAATTTTATTAGGAACCAAGATCTTCAGTATAAGAGAAAAGAGACACAAATAAAAAAAATAAAAGGAATTTAGAAAATAAAACTTGCAGTATTAAATCTGCATTAAAAATTATAATATAGATGCACTGTTTTAAAAAGTTTATTTTCTATCTCTGTTCTCTGAAAAGCACATAAAAGGGCACCTGGCTAGCTCAGTGAGACTTTTTTTTTTTTTAAAGTAGGCTCCACGCCCCGCATGGAGCCCAATGCAGGACTTGAATTCATGGCATTGAGATCAAGACCTGAGCTAAGATTAATAGTTGGACACTTAATCAACTGAGCCACCCAGACGCCCCAAGCATGTGACTCTTGATCTTGGGGTCACGAGTTCGAGTCCCATGTTGGGAAGAAAGTTCACTTTAAAAAAAAAAAAGAAGAAGAAAGAAACAAAGGAAGAAAAGCACGTAAAGCAGTAACATTCTAGGGACAATGAGCACACCTCGTGCACAGGTCTTGGTTTCTAAACACTATGCAGGAAAAGTACAAGAGGAGTCTGGAACATTCTGTGTCATAAAGCAAGGAGGTTCTCAAAGATCAATGGAAATCATGTCAACAGAACTCAGCAGCCAAATTGAAGGGGCATCCTCTGAACGGATGTGGCCCAATTTGAGCCAAAACATGAAGAACAATGATGGTAATTAATTAATACCAAGAGTCCTTTGGGATGTCCCCCCACTTTAAATACAGACAGTGGGGGAAAGGAAAACTCTCTTTTTAAATGATGAAGGTCTATTTGCACACACAAAAACAGTGATGGAACTAGGAAGATGTTTTACAAGCTCCAGTGTAATAATTAATTAAGGCAAAGATCGTCGAAGGATGCAAAAATCATTAGGTCAAGGGTCACTGTGGAACTGCCTGATGTCAAAGTAGCACTCCACACAATTGCTTTTACTTCAGAGAAAAATGTGCCTTTACAACAGAAATACCCAGAGGTCATCCATTGTCACCAGAAGATCAAATACAGGCTCAGATAGAGGCCACGTGATAGTATGTGCCTCCTGGGGTGAGGCTGTGTGAAGAACACTAAGTCATTTATGAAATATTCTTACCAAAATTTGTTTGACCTGAATCTGCCCAAGCATCTAAACCGAATTTCTAGTTTATAAGAAATATGGAACTTGAGGGGTGCCTGGATGGCTCAGATGGTTAAGCGTCTGCCTTCAGCTCAGGTCATGATCCCCTGGATCCTCAGCAGGGAGTCTGCTTCTCCCTCTCCCTCTGCATTCTCCCTCTCTGTCTGTCTCTCTCAAATAGATAAATAAAAACCTTTTTAAAAATTTAAAAAAAAAAAGGAAGCTTGAACAAATGAGGAAGCACCATGTGGATGCAATTAGATAATGTGGGACCTTCTACAGAGACTCTTCCAAAAGCCAGTGTCATAGGTCTGGCTACATAATTTGTGGGGCCCAGCACAGAGGGCAAATGCGGGGTTCCATGTTCAAAAAGCAAGAAAACAGTGCTGTTAAAGATATTCCTTTCTTCCACCGTTTCTCTCTCTCTCGTTTGGTCATGATGCTTTTTTTTTTTTTATGTGTTATTTAATGCCATCTTAAGTAAAGAGAAATTAGAATTTTATATTATTTGCATGTACTATATGTAATCTCGATATTATCCAATGCCACTTTTAAACACAAATGTAAAAGCATTTAGCTCATGTGTGGAATCACCAAAATTGTACATTTCATGTTTCATACTTTCTACGTGCATATGTATTTGGTTCTTATCAGAACAGTGGAAATGTTGCACAAAACTAACAAATGTTTTTATGTCACGTCTTGATACACTCTGCCAACCCTCTCTACTGTCCATGTATTTATAAATAAGGAAGTAGGGGCCCCTGGGGGGCTCAGTCGGCGAAGCGTCTGCCTTCAGCTCAGCTCATGATCATTGGGCTCCCTGCTCAGTGGGGAGTCTGCTTCTCCCTCTGCCCCATCCCTGCTCATGCTTGCATCTCTCTCTCTCTCTCTCTCTCTGAAATAAAAAAATAAATAATCTTGGAAGAAAAAAAGAAAGAAAAGTACTGGAAGGAAAAGATGGCTTATCTTTCCCTTTCCTCAAATGTCCTCTTTTGCGGAGTAAGTTACAGGGATGCTGGTCAAAGGGAAGTAAGGGGAGTAGGGAAAAGCGTGACAGAGTCCCTTCATCACATGTGTTTCTAAGAACCCTCTTGTCTTCATTCTGCATTTGAAGACAGTTCCGGTTTGAATAGAGTGCCTCTGGTTTGAACAAAGTTGCCCCACTTGCTTACTCCGTTGTAGATGTAACATACATCATGGGTCCACTGGAACTGGGTGCTCACGGGACACTGGGGACACTATCCATGGATGGGTGGCCTGGAATGGCAGCTCACACACATAGTGTGCGTTTCTCCTCTGCTCGTGCACATAATCCACTCTCTGTTCATCAGACTCCACGTACAAGTTAAAGATAAAATTTCAGGAGAAATGAAGAACTTCAGGAAAGCAAGAGTGGGACATCAAACCAAGTACTGGGTCCTTGTAAGCACCCAGGGCCCTGGACGAATGCACAGATCACATATCTGTGGTCATGGAGGAGAAAATGAGGGTGGAGAGCTCTTAACTCAGAGGCTGGCAACCTACAGCTCATAGGAGAAATCTAGCTCATCGCTTTTTTTTTTTTTTTTTGGTACATCTGTGAGCTAAGAAAGTCTTTTATATTTTTCAATGGTTGTTAATCTAAGTACCAACTTCATTTTGTTTCTTGGTTTGCAAAACGTAAAATATTTACTATCTGGCCCTTTGCAGAAACCTCCAGACCCTTGCTTTAGATGAAAAGAGACTAAAGAAGAAGCAGAACAGAGTAAAAAGCAAAACAATTTAATGCAATGGAGAGCTTTCATTTGATCCTTGTTTGGGAGAAAAGAGAGAAAAAGACATTCTTGGTACAATGGGGGGAAATTTGAATATGTATTTGGAAATTGTATACATGGTCATTGTATGTTCCTTCAACTTTTCTGTACATTTGAATTCTCTCATAATAAGAAGTTGGGGGGAAATATCCAGACTGGCCTGATGAGTTTCCCTGCCTACTGGGGGCTCGAAATTACTGCAACACGGGTTAGGTTTGAAACATACCACAAATGACATTAGAATGCAGGGACGAGCAGTGGGCCCAGGCCTAGCATGGGGAGTGTCCTCACTGCTCCTGTTGGGGTTCCCAGAGTGTTTAACAATTGGATCTCCAGGAACAGAAAAGCCAACTTACAGCATTTCCAGTCTCTATGGTATAAATGCTCCCATCACAGCTGATATCAAACTACCGTTATGTCACTGAACTTCAAGTTGAGAGGACATTTGCACAATCAGCTCTCACAGGCCCGTTGGCTACAGCATGCCATTGCAGTCCAGCCCGACAGAGGGTCGGATCTGACAAAAAAGCATCCTGATTCCTCGGGTGTCACTGAATTGGAGTAATGGTATGGGGGCGGGGGTATTGGAATCTGGACCTCAGGAAAGAAAAAGCAAATAAGCTAAGACTTAGGGTTAAAGGATCTTCCGGCAGAGCCAGCCCCTTCCCTACTGGGGACCTGGTGCTCATCCCTGTGCTCCCAGGGGTTCAGCATCTCTGAGCCGAACGCTGCACCTCCCAGCAGATGGCTCACCATTTCCAGACCACCCACAGCACACCTTCTTTCCTAATGGCCCAGGCTTCCAGGGCTCTCCATTCACCACCCAGAATCTGCACTCCTCTGGGTTTACTCTCCTCGTGGTGCTCCATTCCCCGTGTCAGCCCAGCCTTCCTCCTCCCCTCTGCCAGGGTGCTTTCCTCTCTGCACCACAGACACAGCCTACTTCTTCTGTCCCTGCAAATTCTCCCTGACACTCCCCTGGCTTGGGATGTCCTGCTGTGTTCTCTCCAGCTAAATTCCAGGAGTCCGTAAAGGCTGGTTCAATACCCACACACTCCAGGAATCCCTCCCTGACCGCGCCAGCTCCGACTGCTTCATTCGCCGCCTCGATGGGCTGAGAGCCTCCATGGATCATCACCTCCGCCTCCACCACCCCCACCTTTATCTTTGCTGGCTTCACCTCCCACATCACCTCTACCATCCCTGCTCCGCTATGTCCACCGCCTCTTCCGCCATCACCTCTGCCTCGGCGTGCTCCACCTTTCCTTCCACGGCTCAGTCTCCACGGTCAGCATCACATTATGACCACCACTACCTGTCACGGCTTCTCTGTCCTCTACACTTAGCTCCTCCTCTTCCTTACGATTATCAGATTTTTTTCTTAACACTCTCCATGCCCCTCCCCCTGAGCCTGAGCATAGAAACCTCACATCTGACCCTTGCCCATAAGTGATATCCGTGTAAAAATGAGCCTTTTCCTGTGAAGCTAAAGAGAGCTGCAGGAAGAAAGTGAGCTCAGATACTTCTCAAAGCCCATGGACAAGGGCATCCATAGTCCTTCTCAGGAACTAGAGGTTGGCACATGTGTGTGCGGCCCGGAGAAGAGAGCGGGGTCAGTTCTATGGGGTGGGGTCACAGGCTCAGCAGCTCCTGCTCTCAGTCCTGCTGCCCCATCATTATCAGAAGCATGGTCACCCGGGCTTGTGGCCAGTGGTGCAGGAAGCAGCAGCAGTGCCAGTGGGGTTGGACGAGTGGTCAGTCTGGCCCAGCCCTTGGTTGGCCCTGTCTGCAAAGCTTGCTGGGAAAGCATGCTGGTGCTCCAAGACGCCAACCTCAAGCGGTTAGGCCTAAGTCCCAAACATCCCCAGCTTCCCTTAATAATCACTGTGCCCTCCCACCCCTGAAATTATCAAAACCCTCCTTGAACCCATTTCTCTTTGCCTCCCTGCCATCTCTAGGGTGGATTAGTTCCAGATGTTTGCAGCTTCCTGGGTAAAGGACTGCTTTCTGTCAGTCCTCCCCAAGCACCCCTTCCTAAGCTTGTTGGGGGGACTCCCTGCTACGGCCACTTGGAAGTGCTGAGCCTTCTCTGCGTGCTTTGTGACATGAACACTTTCTCTCTTCTCAATTCTCTTGAGTGCAAACAAGACAAATATTGACAACTCTTTTCAGTCTCGGTCCTCTGTGCTCTGATAGGTGTCATCGCTTTCCTGGACCTCTTTTTGTGTCATAGTGCCTTCATCCCCGGCACGGGAGGAGAGGCCGAGCAGCTCCACAGCATGAAACCCCTGCTGCCTGTTACTCACCTGATTCTCCTGCATGTAGCTTCAGGATGAACCGAAAAGAGAACGGCCTGTAAAAGTCTCTGTCCGATCTGGCCTTCTCTCTTCCCCATCCTGCTTCCCTCCCTCGGGCTTCCCGCCACCTGCTAAGCACAGCTCTGTGTTCCTGCACCTGGGGCTTCTCCTCCTGGAATGTCCTTCCTTCTCTCCTGGCTCAAAACCCTGCTCAGGCACTGGGTCACTGGAGGGCCTCCCTGCTAACCCCAGGAGGGGCTAGGCGCCCTCCACCGGGCTCCCAAATCCCCCTGCACTCCCTCATTCAGAGCATTTAACACACTGTGTTTAGCTGTGAGTTTAGGGTTCTTCCATCAGCCTCGTTCTCTGTCCCAAAGCGATCTCCACGGGGTGGGGGTGGGAAGGACCTGGCTTCATCTCTGACTTGAAATACCCTGTATTATTGGCTTAAGATGCGTCCTATAAGAAGTTCCTTGAATCATGCTTTTGACCCATAAACCTTATCAAGACAGCCCGTAAAAGAAAGGCTTCTGGGTGAGAGAACCCCACACTTCTATGAGAGGGATTTAGAGAAGGAGTGCAGGTGGGGCCGGGCAGGGCCAGGCTTAGTGCCCGGGCTGCGCTGCACCTGCTGCCTCTCCGAGGGGGTTTCTGGCTTCCTGTGTTTCCTGAGACTCACCACCCATTTTTGAAATGACACCTTTTCTCTGCAGTTTTGCCAGCCCAGCGAGACAGGTTCACTTTTTAGGAGCTCCCTCTTTGGAGTCCTAGCTGACATCTTTCCTGGACTCTTACTATGAGATTTTAAAATAGTCCTGTGGCTTCCTGTGGACTATTTGCTTTTAAAGCAGGAGAAATTTCTATTTATTTCTATTTTTTCCCTCACAATATTTTCCAACAGTCCCTCTTACTAAAAACGACACATTTCTTGGGTTCTCCCCTATCACCGGGAGGGAAAGTGTCATCGTGTGTGTGTGTGTGTGTGTGTGTGTGTGTGTGTGTGTGTGTGTGTGTTGAGGTGGGAGGCTTACCCAAATATTTCCTGTGTAAGATCCAGGTCCCTACTTAGGACCGAGCCCCACATGTGTCCTTTGCCTGCGGAAGCCATAGCCCCTGCTCTAGGAAATGCTCGCGTATCTCCTTGTCAAACACATCTTCTGTTCTGTGTTTGGATGAGGTGATTTCTGCTCTTAGGAAAGACGTCGTGTTGGGCATGCATGCCAGTGTGGGTGGATAGAGGGCCCCTGATCCAGGGGCTTCCCGGATCTGCACTGGCACAGCCCTTGCCTGGCAGTGTCTGTGGGAGGAGAAGAGCGGTGAGACATGGACAAGAAGCTGGGCGGCTCAAGGGCCAGCTCTCTGGAAGCAGAAACAGCTCCCCTGTGGCTTGACGAGGGTGGCCTGGATCCCAGCGTTCACAAGTTTCACTGGATGGTGGGTGCCTACTCATAACATGAAAACGGAGAAGTTCCCCCTCAAAGACCTCACTTTCCCTGGCTTCTCTCTCCCCATCCTTTCCAACAGGGAACATACACTCTGTTTAAGCACACAAGGGACAACTTCAGGGCACAGTTCGTGGACTGTTGCTCTCAGGCTCAGATACAACTTGACGGGGCTCACTTAGCTAGCTGAGATCACAACCACCCCCGTCTCTAGGCTCATCATGGCTTTCCAGGGACCACCTGCTTCCCTGCCCCTTTTGTTATCAGTCTCCTTCCTGAGCCGTGACACTCAGCTTTCTGCATAGTCCTTTCTGGTCCTGTGTCCTCTCAAACCTAAGATTAAAGTCATCCTAGAAGATAACATTTCTATGTTATCTGGGTTAAAGGATGCTGGGCATTAGAAATAAAGCTGCTATAGACATTCTTGTTTGTGCCTTTTTGGTGAATATTCATACTTTCTGTTGGCTATATGCCTAGAGGTGGAATTGCTGGGTCACAGGGTGCCATTTACCTTTAGTAGGGTCTACCAAATGCTTTTCCAAAGTGGCTGACCCAACTTACCCTCCCACCTTCAGGGTATGGGCGTTCCAGTGGCTCCACACCCTCCCCAACATTTAGTGTAGTCTCTTTAATTTCAGTCTTTCTGCCATTAAGGTCTCACTGTGGTTTTAAATCACATTTCTCTGGTGAATCATGATGTTGGGTATTTTTTCCCTAGGTTTGCGTACCATTTTGGATATCCTTTGAAAAGTTTCTGTTCAAATAGTTCACCTATTTTTTGACCAAGTTATTTCTTTCCTTATATCTGACTTGTGGAGTTTTAAAAATAAACATTCTGCATAGGACTACATAGACATACGTATTGCAAATATCTCCCAGTCTTTGGCTTATCTATTCAGATCCTTAAAGATGTCTTCTGATGAAAAGGTTATTAATTTTTGCAAAGTCCACTTTCTTTTTCTTTTTATTTTTTAATGGTTGATGCCTTTTATGTCCTGGTTAAGACATACTTGCCCTTCCCAAGGGCATGAAGATATTCTCCTGTGTTCTTGTAAAAGAGTGTTTTACCTTCCTACTTCAGGTCTGTGATCCACCTTGCATCAATTTTTGTGCGAAGTATGAATTAGAAGTAAGGGTCAGTGTTCTCCTAGATAGATATCCAGTTGCTCTAGTACCATTTATTTCAAGATGGTTTTCTCCCATGGGCTATCAAATGGAGTTTTGTTGTAAATCAGAGCAGCTTTATTCATAATATCCCCAAATGGAAAACAAGCCAGATGTCCATGAATGGATAAGCCATTTGTGGTACATATATACAATGGAATACTTCACGGCCAATAAGAATAATGAACTGTGGATAGGCACAACAACATGAATGAATCTCAAAAACACATTGAGGAAAGGAAGACAGAGAGAAAAGAATATGTATGGTTTGGTTCCATTTATGAGCCATAATTAATGTACGGTGACAATGTCAGAAAAGTGGGTCACCACATTTACAGAAGAGTGGGAGGGTGTTGACCAGGTGGGCTGGGTGGGAGGCATTGTTTATATACTTTGCACAGTCACACTGGCTACAAAGGTCAAGAGAGGACATGAGGCATCAGAGTAATGTTACCTGTTTGTATCTTAGCTGGGCTCTTCCCATTCCTGCTCTGAGCAGGACCATATCAGGGCATTAGCTGTTTTCTGTGGAGTCCCAGGAAGTGTCAAGTCCCAGAGGCCTAAGTCTTTGGCTCTAGTAGCAATCTTGGGAAAGGGACTGTGGAAATGGAATCTTGGATTAATGCACACTTCCACTTCCAGGAGCTGAAAGAATTACGTCATCATCCTTATCATCTTCGTCATCATGGCTGCTAAGGTTTTGCAGACTTTCTACATGTCAAGCACTGTGTTAAACCTTCTCTAATTAATCCTCCCAACAAGCCTGGGGTGGGAGGTGTTAGCGTTAGCCCATGGTACATATGAAGAGTTGGGATCCCTGTCTTCTCTGGTCCCTGAGGCCCCATTCATATGAGAGCTACCTCCGTGGTGCTGGTGTAGAGGGCCCTCACCCAGAACTTGTTCCACTGTGCTCCTTTCCCATCTTCTCTATCTTTTAGGGTTTCTCTCCTCTGTGTGGCATGGGGCCAATCCCCTCTAGGCTCCTCTTATGGAGCCCAGCCTTGAAGGGTGGTGTGAGGCTGCATTTTGTACAGACCTGTAGAAGGCTTGTGAGCAAGTGTGAAAGATGACTCACCTTCACACCAACTCACAGTTCCTGTCAACCTCCAAGGCTCAGGTTTCATGTCCCAGATTTTCTCAATCTTTCCCTATTGGGTGGAGACTTTATAGATAGAAGTGACACATTGAGGAGACGCGCTAAACTAACTTGAGATTGCTTTTCCATCCTGTGGATCATGAGGCCATGTTTGTACGTGTGTGTGTGCATGCATACATGTACATTCACGGGGTTGGAGCCATGGGGCTTTCAGGACTGGGGCTGCCTTTAACCAGGGGCAAATCTGCACCATGGGATTCAAGGGGGCTAGGAATTTGTTAACTTCTCCACTCATTTGGCCCACTGCCTAATAGCCCCTTCCCCGGGGAGTCATTGCTTTGTGTTGGTGATGGACCTCTGTCGTGAAAACTCTAAGAGACACAGTCCCAGGGGTCTCTAGCTAAGTCCCCTCAAGCCGGGGACTATTATGCCCACTGGGACATCTGTACGGGCGAGGAAGAGCTGGCCTGGACAACCCAGAATCAGGGACTTCTGCCACTCTGCTCCCAGAAACCCTAGACCTGAGGCAATCCTCAGCAGCAGCCTGGCTACCCTGCTTTCCCTGGGGAGAGAAAGAGAAGCAGAGAAAGGGGAGAAAAGAAAGGAATAAGGAGGAGCAAGGAGGAATAAGGAAAAAGGGGAGTTCCCTTTCATAGTCTAAACTGTATGCCTCTCTGGACCCTTCCCTAAGGAAAATGTGGGGATGGGAGGCCAACAGATACCTCATCCCTGGAGGAGTGCTTCTGATTTTAGGGACTGTTTCCAGACAGGGTCTCAGAGGTCTCTGTTTTTAAATATGATCATGGAGGTGGCTTGACATATGTTTAAAGAGTATTGGGGTCAAAAGTCGGGTCTTGTGGAGTCATAAAGATGGGACATTGGTTTATGTATTTATTTGTCATTCCAGGACATCCCTGCTGCACTAGACCCTGACACATCGGGGGGCAGGACAGTTGCGATTTCTGCCCTTGGGTCCCAGGCAATTTTAGGGAAGGATTTCCAACAGAGCTAGGTACAAATTGATGATGCTCAGGGGGCAGAGAGTGATGAGCTCGGGGAGAGAGAGCTGTGGTAAGGAGACAGGAGAGAGGATGGTGGTAGACCAGGAGTCCATGGACAGACTACAGCTCACGACCTGTTATGTAATTAACAGCTCATTCATCTTCGTATCGTCTATGGCAGCTCTCAGGCTTACAATGGCAGAGTTAGGTAGCTGTGACAGAGACCATAGAGCCTGCAAAACCTGAAATACTTTTTGGCCCTTTACAGAAAAAGTGTGCCAACTCCTGATCTAGACTCCGATCCATTTTCTGGAGCCCCAGAGACCTCAGCACAGTGCCTGATATGTACTCACTGCTCGATAAATGTTTGCTGTGTGAACAGGTAAGGAAGCACCTGTGTGGGGACAGAGTAGACAAGGGTGGGACATGGCAGAGAGGATCCAGAAGGATATAGTGAAGGAAAGGAGGAAGGGTGGGGAGAGCAAGAGGCACACAATCAATGCTCGCTATTCGTGGATTACATTTTTGTGAATTGGCCCACTTGCTAAAATTTATCTGCAATCCAGAACCAAAACTGTGGGCAGGGTGTCTCACAGACACCCACCGTCAGTGATGGCTCCGAGTCGCCACATGCATGTGTTCCCACTGAGGCTGAACAAGGCGACACTCTGCCTACTTGCTTCTGCTTTCACCCTGTTCGCCAGTGTCCTTCTTGGGGTCTATTTAGTGCCACGTTTTTTACATGTTTGTGCTTTTCGTGGGGTGATTTCATTGTTGAAAATGGCCCTCAAGCCAAGTTCCGAAGTGCTGGCTAGTACAATGTGTCTCGTGGAGGAAATACAGGGTAGGTAAGCTTTGTTCAGCGTTCATGGCCCAACTAAGACGTCTTTAAATGGAAACACGCATAAGACAAAGTTGTACATTGATGAGTTGGTGAGAATGTTATGCCAGAGGCTCTCAGGAACAAACCCCGTTCTCTCCTAAGAATGACGGTAGGGTGTTTGCTAATTTTGGGTTCATGGCAAGTTTATAGAACATAACTATTGGAGAAGGACAAGAATTCCCTACAGATCAAGTAAGTGGCAAGGAATAGACAAAGTCTGTTCGAACTGACCAAGACAAGGCGGACACAGTGTGGGATGAAGATGCAAGATGGAGACCGGTTTGTGGCAAGGAGCCAGGATTCTTTGGGATGCATCAGGGCCAGCAGTCATGGGGCCGTGAGGACAGCCACTGGGATGTCAGCACTCTCAGCCAGAGGCCACAGCAAGGACCAGGGGCCCACACAGAAAAGGACCCAAGCCCACAGAGAGGCAATAAGAGATAAGAAATGGTGACCCAGCTGGGATGTGGGATGGAGCAGGCACACTTGGAAGGGAATTCTTTGACCAGGAGAGCACCACAAGGTGCAGTGGGGAGATGGGCCTTGAGGACGAGAGGCCATCTGTCCATCCCTCCACGGCGTGGGAGACAGAGTGGGCAGGACCTTTCAGTGCACACCAGGCTTCCTGAACCAGGCATGGGCACTTATGAAGGCGCACGCCTGCAGCGTGTGCCCCGAATTGCTCTTGGAGCAGAGGAGCCTTGCCCTGGGCTCAAGGCCTGCCCCATGGGCCAGCTGGCCGTGGGCAAGGTCAGGGGCAGGGGGTGCACAGCAGAGCAGGGAGAGGGGGGCCGAATACCCAGCCAAGGCTGGGGTCTTCAAGGGGAAAGTCTGCCCCACGAGGGGCAGCGCAGAGGAAACCATAAAGGCCTTTCTATTCAGAAACCATCCCCCGAGGAAGACTGGCCATGATTTAGAATGGGATTTAATCCTCGCCAGCGATCTGGAAGTCACCAGGCAGAAAACGGCTTCCCTCCCCCACCCCAGGCACATCTTGTTATATGTCAATGTTCTGTTTGCACACAAATAACCTTTTATTTGCATTAAAAAAAACCCAACAACTATTAAGTCATAGGTTTTCAAACTGGAAAGTACCTCAAGAAGTCCAGTTCCTTACCTTGGAGCAAGTAAAATATTATCATTTCCATGGTACAGATTAAGAGCAGGGTGCAAGGGTCCGAAGCTGGCAGATAATAAGGGGCAGGTGGGGACTCGAATGCAGGCCCCCTCTTTCTAGGGTCCCCTCTAGCCTGGCTCGGCTCTACCTTCTTCTCTCCACCTGGTTTTGGGACTTGACTCCCTCCATCCGACCCCTGATTTTCTCCAGCGAGTCTCTGCATAAGTGTGCCTAGTGCCAGCTACGCGTTGGTCCTCTTCTTCCTGCCCCTGCTAACTTGGGCCTCCCCGTGCCCCCCTTCCTGGCGCTCTGGTCCCCCGCCCTGCCTCTGCCACTGCCACTCGGTCCAGGGCTGCTCTCCGCAGCCCTCGAGGGAACTGGCAGCTGGGGGCTCAGACACGGGTGGGCTGCTGTGCAGAGCGGGGTTTNGGCAGCCAAGACAAATATACCCAGCCAAGGGAACAGGAGGGCTGGAAGATTCCAGAGGCAGAGGCCTCCCTCCACTGCCACGCTCTGTCCAAGGGGCTGGGCGAGAGAAGGAGGGAAGGAAAGTGCCAGGGCTGGGTAATCTTTACCTGCTGCCCCTGAGCCCAAGCAGGAGCTGCTTCCCCGGGGGACAGGTCCTTATTGGGGGTGGGGGGTAGGGGGGAGTTGGTGAGGAGGATTCAACCCAACTCAAACCAACTTGGGTTGTAAGCCCACAGTCCCGCGAGGGGCAGCCGGGGAAGGGGCATGAGGACAATGCCAGGCTTTGTCCCAGGTGAGGGGCAGCCATGGGACCCTATCCTTCTGCTCCTTCTCTCTCTCCCGCTCATTCCAGGCCCCTGCCTTACTCACTCCTGTGTCACGTGGCCCTTCTGTCAACACTGGCTGAGCAAGGGGGGCTGAGGGAATGTGTGGGTCCTCCCTTTATTGCTGTTCTGGGAACCAAATCTGGGCCTCATGGAAATGTACGGTCTGAAAGGACAGCCCAGCACGGGACATTTACCCAGGGCGGACCCCGGGTGAGTCAGGGGCCCGCACGTCCTGGGAGAGATTCACGCCGGCTCGTCGCCGGCGTGAACAGTAGGGCATTTTGCTGCCTTCTCACTGCAAACCGTCTCTCCAGCACGGGGAAAGAGAGGAGCAAAGAATTCACTGCTGACAAAGTCGGCACCAGGGTAGGGGGACCCACAGGGCTGAAGCAAGCCCGCGGAGCTGGTTGGGCAAAAGCCCCTGGGGCTGGTCACTAGGCAGAGGCTCTGGGGTCTGCAAACAGTGCCCCCCACCCTGGAGTGCTGGAACCAGGCATGCACTGGCCTCATGCCAGGGCAGGACCACAGGGCAGTGGGACAGGAGCCGCCACGGGCAGCCTCACTGTATGCCTGAGGCCGCCTGGCTAAGACTGCAGGGTCTTTTCCGAATTTTTGGAGGACTGGCCTCTGGAGAGAATGGTGCTGATCTCAACGGCCCCCAGAAGGACCTGGGGTAATGGAGAAAGAGTTACATTCAAAATAAGGAAGAACTTGTTAGTAACTGTGAAATCTCTCTGAGGACGGATGATGGGTTTTAGAAGGTCACGAGTTGTCTCCTATTAAGTGCTCTTGAGCTAAAGCTAGGGCAATCATTTTGGAGGGACGTCTGGAGGGGAGTAGCCGACTGGATAGCTGGCTGAGACAGATACACTTGAAGCGCCTGTCCTTAAAGTCTTCGAGTCCTAGAAACTGTGTCTGTGACCTGCACCCTGGTGAGGGTCTTCATAACACCGAGCCTCAGTTTCCTCATCTGAAAACCTGAACTTGTCTATGCTGCACATGGTGGGGACCAAATGAGCTTTGAGTACACTCAAGGGTGTACTGACACAGAAGGTGTCACGAACATGGATTCTCAGTACGTGGGGCTGTGAAATGAGCAAGGTCAGAAGTTGATGACACCAATGACAAGACCCCAATGTCTACAGAAGGTCCACAAGCTCGAGTGTCAAGCCTTGCCTCACTCAACCTTCCTCCTCCCTCTGGCTTTTACCTTTTCCTAAAAGACTGATCTCAAAGATGATCTCTTCCAAGTTCTTTATAACCTACCTGCTCTATTTGGGCTAGACCAGCTTCAGCCCCTTCTCACCTGAGCTAGGGTTCCCTAAGGCTTTTCTGTAATGGTCTGTTTTCTAGCTGCTCTTTCCCACCAGGCTGAGCTCCCGGAGGGCAGGGGTGGTGCTTCCTGCGTCATCGAGGTGGGAGAGTTTAGTGGTAAAGAATGTGTGCTTCGGAATCGCGCACACTTGGGTCCCAGTCCCCGCCTGCTCTCCGTTAACGGCAGGAACTTGGCTTCCTAGAGTCTCAGTTTGCTCATCTGTGAAATGGGGATAATAAAGTGAGGATAACCCCACTTGAGTTGTTGTGGGGATCAGAGCAAGAACACATATGGGGTGCTTCGCACGGGTTCATGTACACAGGGCATGTCCCATGGATGGAGCACAGTGACTGTGATTATGGAGGCAATGCCTAATACACTGTGAGTGACTGAATGGATGGAGACAGACAGCTGTCTGTCCCCTGCCTGGCAGGGCTGGACTCATCACAACCTTCTGCGGGGGCCCCTTGTACAATCTCCGTGCAGCAGAAAGGGCACTGTGTTAGGAGTCAAGGAACAAGGTGAGCCCCTGAAAGGCAGGGAACTCAGGGACCAAGGAGTCCAGGCTCCCCCCCCACCCTCTGCCCCCCCACAGCTGCTCTGGAACCCTCAGAGGCCCTGGAGGGCAGTCCTCGCTGGGGAGCCTTGCAAGGTTCCTGCTGCCACAGCCAGGGCTCTATCTGCTCTTACGCAAGCCTCACTCCCAGGCTGACTGTTGCTTCTGGAGTTTAAGTGGCAGAAGGAGCCTGAGCATTGGAGCCACTCATTGTTGGGCTGTGGCTGCACAGGCAGACACACAACAAAGCAGCCCATTGAAGGCCGGAACGACCCAGTCCCATAAACAGCCTGCAGAAGGGACACCTCATGCCCCATTTACAGAAATGCCCCTGGAGGCTCTATTTAAAGATCTACACACTGAAATAAGCACAGGTAGGTCTATTTCTGATTGTCCCCATGGCCCTCTGAGATACTCTCTGAAGAGTGACTCCACTTCCCTGTTGACCCAAAATAACCCCCCACGCCCACCCATCCCCAGACATTTTAGTCTCTCTGGGTCTTCTCATTAAAACAAACAGCCTAGTCTATTAGGGCTTTTGTTGTTTTTATTTCTTTCTGAAATATGGTGCAGCCCGGTCTCTCTGAGAGGTCTGAGTCTGGGCCAAATATGGATGCTAAAATTTTAATTGTTTTGATGTCACCAAGGTGCAGGGCAGGTGCAGGGTGTGAAATGCAGACCACCTGTGAACTTGGAGTGCATGATACTTGCTCTCTGTCTGGAAGAAAGAACTTTTGAAAGCACAGAAGAGAGCAGAATGACCCCGGGGCCCCAGGTGCCCGCCTTCCACCTGGCCACTCACGGGGAAGGCACTGGTGATGACAGGGGCAGAGCCAGCGGTCAAGCTCTGAGCCCGGCTGTGTGAGTGATGTGCCCATCCCAGGCAGCGCGATAGTGAGGGATGAGGGGAGCTCCGCGGTCAGGGAGAGAGGCTGTACCAGGCCACCTTCTTATCTGTCTGTGCCTCAGTTTCCCTACCTGTATGAGAGGAGAACAGAAGACCCAACTCAGAGGGTTGTGGCAGGGGCGAAATGAGGGTATGTTTGCAAAGAAGTTAGAACAGTGCCTGGGTCTTGGCAAACGATCAATTATTACTATTCCCACATTAGAGAGGAGGAACCAAGGCTTGCAGAGGTCGTGTGACTTGCCCAAGGTCACACAGCCAGTCCACGGGGGAGACAGAATCCAAGCCCAGATCAGCTTGTCCCACCCTGCACGGCCACACAGAGGAAAGGGATTCCAACTGGCTCCTGAGCGGAAGGAGCTGACGGACGGGTACCATGCCCACCGTTTCCCATGCCCCCAACTTTGGCGGGTCCAGCTAAATCAGGGAAGTCCTAGGGTTCTGGGTCTTGGTAACGCTGACACGTAGCCAAATGCTTCCTGTTGCTTATATTCGATGCTTACACAGCTTTCACAGTGTGCTGGCGCTGTGCCAAGCACTTTATGTGTATTAACTCAGTTCTTGTAATAATCCCCTAGGAAGTAGCTACTATGATTATCATCCCCATTTTACAGATGAGGAAACCAAGGCCCAGAGAGATTAAATGACTTACCCCATCACACAGCTAGCACATGCTAGGATTTCAACCCAGGTCACGCTCCAGAATCCATGCTCTTAACCATCATCAAGTTTTATATGCAAAAGCACTTAAGACTACAACTTGCCCCCTGCCTTGCCCTCAGTGCCCCATCCCCTGTATCTTTTGCCACTTCTTTTTCTCTATGGCCTTGTCCCCCTGTAACTTAACCATATACTTTGCTTATTGATTGTATCTATTGTCTATTGTCTCCGCTCTATCCTTGGTGAATGTAAGCACTCTAGGTGAGTACTCTAGGTGAGTAAGTACTCTAGGTGAGTAAGTACTCAATAAATACTGAGCTCATAAATGAATGAATGAGTCACTAGATGAAAAAGCAAAGGGCTCCTAGGAGTTGTGCTGTATTAAGTATGTTAAGTACTGTGATTTGTTCAAATGCTCACTTGGTTGAGTGGTGAGCCAGGACTCAAACCCAGGTCTCCAAAATGCCTTTCTTTTTTTTTTTTTAATGTTTTTTTATTATATTATGTTAGTCACCATACAGTACATCGCCAGTTTCCGATGTAAAGTTCGATGATTCATTAGTTGCGTATAACACCCAGTGCACCATGCAACACGTGCCCTCCTTACTACCCATCACCAGTCCATCCCATTCCCCCACCCCCCTCCCCTCTGAAGCCCTCAGTTTGTTCTTCTTAACCATGGGTTTTCTCTTAGGAAATGATGTATTTAGCCATTATGTTACTGCGTATATGTATGTGTATAAATAAACATACATACATATGTATGTATGTATTTTTAAATGACAAAACACTGAAAGAAGTCTGTGGTGGGGCTCATTGTCAGCTTGGCAAACCGATAACGCCAAACTTTCCAGTTGCTACCCTGAGAAACCAAAAAGGAGAAGCAAATGTTTCGTAAGCAGGGCTGCTGGGTGAAAAAGACTTTGAGTGTTTGATGGACCTAAAAGAAGGTGTCCCCATATGTAAATCAATATGAAAGTCACACTAACACAATGGAAGTGGAAGGGAGTCCAACAAAATTCTGATTTTTACTGTGGTGGGGACTTTGATGCTTCTCTTAGAAATCTCAGAACTCCAACTTTTTCAGAAAAAAATCTTCAGTGTGTGTGCCCCTGCTGTGCTGCTGTGCCAGGGGGCTGAGCCGCATGGGGACGACGGCGTCCCTGCCTCGGGGAACTCAGTCCAGGGAGGGTACCGGAACTCCGCACCCAGCACACTGTGGGGCACGGTGTGCAGATGCTTAAGGATGGGGTGTTTTGTGGGCACAGGGTTTGGGAGCTCCCACGAAGCTTCAGGGAAGTCATCAGAAGAGGGAGGGGACAACTGGACCAGATTCCTCAAGGTTTGGGGTTTGTATGTTTGGGTCATGTCCTTGGGGGTCTGGTAGGACCACTTGGACTGGGATGATGGGATGATGCTGCCTGTCATGACACAGTCCCTGTGGTCACAGAGCCCAGTCCCTGCGGGGAAACCAGAGTCCCCTCCAAGCAGCATTCCCTGCACTCCACCTGCCTCCGCCCTTGAGGCCGCTGTCCTTCCATTATGCCCATGCTTGACTGTAAAGCCCTGGGGGCAGGGCTCTTTGCTCGCCCCTTCCTGAAGTGCCCAGCCTCGCTCCACTGCTGGGTCCCACATGTTGCCTGCTGCTGCAGATGCCCCAGAGCTCTCCTTACTCAGCTCTGCAAGCATCGGTCAGTTTCCTAACAGCTACACTTACTGAGCACTGGATATGCTCCCAGAGCCCGTATTATTGGATTTGCTGCTTTATCTCAACCCTTACACCTGCTGCCCACCCTGCTTTCCCCTCCCCACCCTGCCTTGCTTGGAGTCCCCGCTGCTATTTCCATTTCACAGATGAAGGAGCAGAGGCAGAGAGAGAAGTCTGCTACTGCCGGCATCACACAGACTGCAGGGGCGGCGCGGACCCTGGCCTCAGGTGGTTGGCTCTGGGTCATCAGGCTTTCTCTACTGCCTCCCACCTGTGCAGGGGAGTGGCCCAAGGGCCTGGGGATGGACTTGGGAGGGACAGACAGGAGGACATCCTGCACATAGCTGTACCTCCTCAACTTAGGCTCACTCTGCAGCCAGAATGTGGGCATATTCCCATGAAGCCTTTCTTGCTCCCCTCCTTGGGTGGGGGTCCAGGCAGACCCCCTGACACTGATCTCGTGGGACCTGAGAGCTGATATTCCCTAGGCTTGCCCTCCTCTCCAGACCTTTCTTGACCCATCTTCTACCCCTGCCAGGGCCCCGCTGGCTTCCCAAGGTGCTCTCCCCACAGGAATGTATTAAAGACGTCTGTCCTTCCCATGTGGGGCTTCGTGGAGACATGGCGTTAAGACGGAGATGAGAATTTTAATGATGAATTTTTTGGTGCAAATGAAATTTTAGTAGGGCCTTGCATCAACCACCCCAGAGCTGACTTAAGCCTTCTAACTAGAGCTCCTTCCTCCAGGGCTCTTGACGCTTCTGAGCTGGTCTGCCCTGTCCTCTCCCCAGCTCTCCTACTGGAGCAGCGTAAGCTAAGCTCCGACGGCAGCCCAGCCGCAGGACGTGGGCTCGGCACCCGCTCCCTGCCAGGCCCCAGGGGAGCTGCCTGTTGGAGCACATTTCACCTTGGGATCAGCTCCTGCTGCCTCAGATGTACCAGGCGTCCAGGGACCACGGGGCAGAGCTTAAGCTCTTCCTTCTTCAGAACTGGGAGATTTCTGGCAACCTCAGGGAAGGATTTCATATTTTGTCTCCTGCTTTTCTTTAATAGCAAACGGATGGAAAATGCAGAAAACCCGGTGCTCAGCAAAACCTCCCTCTATAGGAAATAGCTGGAAACCGCGGTCCAAGATGAACACCAGGCCAGCTTAGGTGTTTCTTGGAGCCTCTGGCTTGATTACATAATGCCTGAAGGCCCAGCCCAGGCAGGCTGGCAGCCCTGGAGCTTGGCTGGGGGGGGGGGGGCTTTACTCTGTAAGCCCCCTGTCCTGGGCTGGTCAGGCCCCTGGGAAGGCACAGGCTTTCTCTGTGACTAACAATTGGTCTGTTTAATACTGACTCCTCCCCCTGCCCCTTCTCCCCTACCCTCGGGCTCCTTTTTCATGGAAAAACAACAGTTTCCATGATGAGCTCAGTGTAGAGGGAGGAACTGAACCTGTCTGGGCCTTCGTCTCCCCAGTGGAGGGGTGAGGATTAAGTGACCTGTGGTTTTTGCTTGGAGCCAACATTCCATGATTCTATGGCTTTTCTCATGGAGGAAAGCTTCTCCCTGTTCTTGAGTCTGCAGACCGTGACTGAGAGGGAAGGTTTCCAGGCAGAGCCATCAAGCCCCCTCCTGGTTGGCTGTGACTAACCCTGTCCTCTTCCCCACCTAGCAACAATGCACACAGACACACAGGGTAGCCAGCAAGCGTGCCTCACGTGGCTTGCTTGCTTGCTTTCATTCATCCACACATCCAGCCACTCATTCATTTGTTCCATGACCGCTCAATGAGCTCCCACTGGGTCCTGTAGACACAAAGATGATGGGATCCCCTCCCTGCCCTTGAACTCACAGACTGCTAGGGGAGGGACGGCATGTAGGTCAGATAGGATGATGCTGAGTGAAAGGTCTAGGGTAGTGGTCTGGCAGGGAGTTGTGACAATGAGAAGTGCCCACAGCCTCCTGGACGTATCTCCACCTTCAATTAATGCTTGCTCACAAGGACCCAGAGTGTAGACATGCCTATGAGGTGCCCCCAACAGTATGGAGATGATGTCTCTAAGCCTGTGCCCAGGACAGTTGGCCGAGGTCAGGAAGGGCATGCATATGGGGAAGCTGGAACCAAATCCAGGACCCAGGAATGTCATTAAGCTGGTGATTCTTATCTTGACCATAGCATACAAAATTAAGGCTCAAGACTCTAAGATAAGACAGGGGGAGAAGAGTGCCCAGGCCTCATTGTAGAAATCCAGAGCCAGGGTCGCCATCTGCTTCAACCTCCTCTTGCCAGTAAGGCAACTGAGGCATGGATTGGTCAAGTCACCTGAGCAGGTGTTCCCCAGCCAGGAAGAGGCTGAGCTAGGAGAGTGACCAGGTCGGCCGACTCCAGGCTGGTCTCTGGCAGGGTCTGGTTCAGGCACACTGCTGTAACTGGTTACATCCCCCCTCCCCCCACTTCCTAGAACTTTCCCCGGGAGATCCTGAATCAGACTGCCTGGCCGCAGCAAATGCTGCTGTGCTAGCAGACAGGGGTGAGCTCATCCTCTGAGGTGGCGTGGCAGGACCGTGGTGGCAGCCGGGCTTCTGCTCCCGTCTGAAATCATGGATGAAAATAGCTTGCCTGCGGTCTATTGATACTCAATACTCTATCATCAGATTGAGGAAGTCAATTAAAAGCGTCTCATTTTTCCCCGCCAGGGGCCTGGGAACTGCACAGAAGCCAGAGACCAGTGACCCACAGGAACGGGGCCATACGTTCCCCTTGACAACTCCACCAAAGCCAGAGGCTACAGGCTGCATCCTGCCATTCTATAGGATGTGTCAGGCAGCTCCCAGGGACTGGCAACAAGAACGCAGCTCTCTAGTCTGGAGAATGGGCTCAGGCTCAGGTTGCAGGAACATCTGGTCCTCCTGGAAAATGCACAGGAAACAGCTCAGGATGGGAGGGCCCTGGGATTGCTCTGAAACTTCCTGTGGGCAATGGGGCAGAGGCCAGGAGACCAGGCTGGTATGAGTTGGGAGCGACTGTGGCTGGTTCCAAATGGGACCTCAGGGACACTGGTTAATGTTCAGACCAGGCAGAGGTAGGAGTGCCCAGGGGAATGCCAACCCCTCTCCTGCCCCTTGGGAAATGCAGGGAGGTGGACCTCCTTTCCTCTCCAACTCATCACTGACCCTGGCCAGCCAACAGGGCTCCTCAAGCCCCTTTCCCATTGAAGTCCAGCTGGGCCCCTTCCTTGAGACAGCCCAGTCTCTTGTGGGCTTTCCGTCTAAGGTAGCCTTACCTTAAGACTCAGCCCTTTCCCTTTCTAAGGCCCCTGGGCCTCTAGCCTTCCTCAGCTGGCTGGTGACAGCTGTGATAGCACAGGGAGAAGATGCTGGCGCAGGCTTTTTTCGTACTTGAGATTCCAACGTCAGCATCACCTGGAGAGATTGTTAAAACCGAGGGCTGGGCCCTACCTCCAGAGTTTCTGATTCAGTAGGTCTGGAGTGGGTCCTAAGAACATGCGTTTTGAACAAGTTCCCAAGAAATGCTAACGCTGCTGGTCCAGGGTCTACACTGTTGTGCTAGGCAGTGACTGGATGAGAAGGGGAGCAGCCTTAGCTGACATAGCCAAGGAAGACCCGCCTGACGAGGTGGCATGGGAGCTGGGACCTGAATGACAAGGAAGAGCCAGTCGTGCAAAGGTCTAGGGGTTTCTAAACTCTTCTGTGCTACAGGCACTGGGCAGTTTAGTGAAGCCTATGGGATCTTCCCAAAGTGATGTTTTTAAGTTCATAACGTCATACACATAGAGTTACACAGGAAAATGATGAACTTGAACTTCAGCTCAATCCATAGATGCCCCTGGTTGAGAGCCCCTAGGGAAGGCGTGTTTGGGGAAGAGGGAACACTCAGCGCGAAGTCCATTGGGTGGAAATGAATTTGGCAGGTTGGGGGACAAGGCAGGCTAGGGGTCTGAGCTCAGGGGGCGGAAGGGAGTGAAAGCAGGGGCCCCTGGCCATGTGGCAGGCTTTCGTCTGTGCTCCCAGTGTGCTGGAAGCCGCTGGGGCTTTCGGGGGGGGGGGGGGGGTGATCGGATCTCTACTCCGCAAGATCCTTTGGCTGGGGGATGGAGAATGGGATGCTAGGAGAAGCAGAGGGAAGGCGGAGGACCCTTGAGGGCCTGTGAACCGAGGCCGAATCTGACTCGGAGCTTGAGCACACAGGAGGAGGAGGGAGATTAGGGAGGCAGAGAGCGCATTGCCTGTGCGCTGGACGCGCCGCGGAGGCAAGGCAGGACACGGATTTTGAGTCAGAGCCGAGGGCTGACTCTGTTCCTAATTCACCGTGGGACCTTGGGCCAACTGCTTCCCTTCTCTGGTGCTCGGGCTTGGTGGGTAGAGGGAGGGAGGGGTGGACTGACTCTGAGAGTCGGAGAGTCTGTAAGAGTTCGGTGCGGGACTGGCGACCCCTCTGGCTGAGAAGTGCTGTTTGTCGGGGGAGGGTGAGGCCCCAGGCGGCGGGCGCCCCTGTGGCTGCCCAGCCGGGCCTGCGGACCGNTCTTTCTTCCTCCTGGTCCTCCTCCCCCGAAGACTGGCTGGAAAAAAGGGCACAGCACTGGGGCAGACAGCAGGGCAGATCAGTGTTCAGGAGGAAAACCTGCACCTCTCAGTGTCCCCGTTCCCACCCACCCCGGGTCCTTGCTCCTGGAGTCCAGGTCTAGATGCCTGGAGGAGAGGCCCCTCCCCACGCACCGAGCACCTGTTGGCCTCCTGTAGAGAAATGTTACCCCCCTCGCCCCCCCCCACTTCGTTGCCACAACCCCTCATTCCCTCCCTCAGATACTTGAATCACAATCTGGAGATTGCTTCTGGGAGCCTCCATCATTTATTCAACTGAGAAACTGCTCCTTGCTGGGTCCTAGCTAGGCCCTAACACAAGTTAAAATCCAGTCCCTGGGGCTCCTGGGTAGCGCAGTCCTTAAGCGTCTGCCTTCGGCTCAGGGCGTGATCCCCGTGTTCTGGGATCTAGCCCCACATCAGGCTCCTCCGCTAGGAGCCTGCTTCTTCCTCTCCCACTCCCCTGCTTGTGTTCCCTCTCCCGTTGGCTGTCTCTCTGACGAATAAATAAATAAATCTTTAAAAATAAATAAATAAAATAAAATAAAATAAAAGCCAGTCCCTGCCATGTTAAAGCAGTAGTCTGGTGGTGAAGACAGAAATGTATGGTAGTATGAATTCAGTACCCATCGTTTGCCAGGTCTTTGAAGGTAAGTAGTATCATCCCCATTTACGTAGGAGGAGACAGATACCGTACACGGGGGACAAAGATAACTGATGAGTGAAATTTACATTAACAATATATAAAGCCCTAAAGAGGTAAATCTCTTAGGATATACAGATTGCTTACAAGACCCACCAGCATGGCTACAATTTAAAAAACTGATGGGGTGCCTGGGTGGCTTAGTTGTTAAGCATCTGCCTTCGGCTCAGGGCGTGATCCTACTAGAGTCCTGGGATCGAGTCCCACATCGGGCTCCTCCACTGGGAGCCTGCTTCTTCCTCTCCCACTCCCCCTGCTGTGTTCCCTCTCTCTCTGGCTGTCTTTCTCTCTGTCAAATAAATAATAAATAAATAAATAAAACTGAAAATATCAAGTATTGGCAGGGACAAGGAGCAACTGGAATTTTCATACACTCCTGGTACAACACGGTACAAACACTTTAGAAAAGTGTTTGGCAGTGCCCAGTAAAGCTAACCCTACAAAATCCCCATGATGTAACAGCTCCACTCCCAACAGGACTGTTTCTATCCACCAAAAGACATATTCAGTAAGGTTCATAGTCATAGAAGCCTTATTCATATATCCTAGCCCCAAATTGGAAACAGCCCAAATGTCCATCAACAAGGAAATGAATTATGGTATAGGCACGTGGTAGAATGTTATGCAGCAGTGAAAAAGCATATTCTAGTGCTGCAGACACAACATAAATGGATGTCACAGATAATATTGAGTGGAAAGAGCCCCAGACACAAAGGGGAACATACTGTATGTCTCCATCCATATGAGGTTTTAGGACAGGAAAACTGACCTAAAGTGACAGAGATCAGAGTAGTGGTCCCTTTAAGAAGTTCTTGACTGTGGGAACTCAGAGAGCCTTTGTGGAGGTTGGAAATGCTCTAATCCTGATCTGAGCAGTGGTCGCACTCGTGTAAGCCTGCTTATAGATCTGGGGACTTCACGTGACATAAGTTATATCTCCATTCAAATAAAACAAAGAGCTCCTGCCAATCAAAAGGAAAAGCTGGGAAATACAAATGTTTTCTGAGCAAAGAATATAAATTGATAATTCACAGCAAGAGAAGTCCTCAGAGCTAACAAGTACTTGAAAAGATGCTCAATGTCATTAGTAATTAGATAAATATATACGGAAGCAACCCTATCACTCGACAACCGTGAGAATGACAGAGATGAGCAAAGTGGACAGTACCAAGTGCTGGCCAGGGTAGGAGGAGGCACAGGGCTGACGCACCGCTGGAGGGCATGTGATGAGCTGGCTCAGGCCGTACGATAGCAGTCAAGCCAGCAGCCCTTGGTGATATCACGTAAGTGCTCAGCTTGGGACCCAGAGATCCAGCTCTCGGTGCTTGTGCAGGTTGGCAACGGGGCCAGAAGGATTACATGTTCACTGGGGCATTACTTGTGAGAATGCTGCCTTGGACTTCACCTTGGTGGTTCATCAGAGGGAGGACTAAGTCAGGTGGTGGGACATACTATGAGATGTTGCACTTCTAATTGCAGAATGTGCATACGTGGACCTCCAAAATAGAAGCAATTGAAACAATTAAGAAACAGAACTAGATTTCCAGCAGCGTACGGTGTATGTAAGTTAACACCCCCGCATGCACACACACAATAGCTCTGCGTATTTTATGAGAATGTGTGCATATTTAAGATCATATGGTAAACATCAGAGTGGATGCTTAAGGGAGATTGAAAGTAAATATTGGGAAAGAAAGAGAATTATAAAATAAAATACGACCCAGCCATTCTACTTCGAGAGAGAAATGAAAGCTACACCAAGATTTCTATAGGCATGATCATAGAAGCTTTATTTGTCATAGCTCCAAACTGGAAACAACCCAGATGTCCATCAACAGATAAATGGATGGACAGATTATACCCTAACTGTACAATGGAATACCACTCAACAGTTAAGGGGGGGGGTAATACACCAGTACACACAATAAGAATGACTCCAAAAATAATTATGCTCAATGACAGAATCCAGACTGTGTGATTCCATTTACATAAACTCCTAGAAAATGCAAATTAGTCTAGAGTGACAGGAAGCAGATGAGTGGTTGCCTCCAGGGTGGGGGGTAGGGAGAGGGGAGAGGTGGGCGGGAGGGATTACCAAAAGTTCCAGGAAACTTTTGGGGATGAGACAGATTTGTGCCTTACCTTGATTGCGGCGCTGGTTTTTCAGGGGTATACACATGCCGAAACTCATCAAATTGCACACTTTAAAAATGTGCAGTGTGTTTAATGTCAGTTGAAGCTGCAAAAAAGAAATAAAATAAGAAGAGGGCTTTGCATTAACTGATGATGATAATATACCGGGAACTAAAGAATGTGATTAACCCAACTTGTTGCCCTTGAAGTTAAAGCTAACAAAAACCAAAAACGAATAAAGCAAAAAAAAGAAAGCTTAAATGGTTAAATGGCAGGCTCAGTCCTGGCAGCTGGGATGCTGACCCTTACACTGTCACAATGACACTGTGTGGCTCAGGGCTTATGCTAGTTCAAGGTGCTCTGCAAGCACCTGGATTTGGTGGGGGCATTCACCCAAGCTCTAGGGTCACCTCTAGGAAGGGCACAAGGCACTCAAAGATGAGGGACAAGGCTGTGCACTCTAGGCCCTCCCACCCAGCTGGGGAGAGATACTTGGACAGATAGTCAGAAAGCTAGGTGACGTCAGGGAAGGCTTCCTGTAAGAGGTGATGCTTGACTTCAGAGGTGTTTGGGCCTGAGTAAACCCTTGCTGAGTATTATCTGTATTCTTATGGCTCCCCATGATCTTAGAGAAGGGAAAGGGAAAGGAAAGCAGAAAGGAAGAGGGGGTTCCAGGAAGAGGGACCTGGTGGGTGGGTGTGTGGGAACGGTGGAGTTTTGGCATGTTGATTTGGTTTGGCTATGACCAGGGAATAGGTCAAATTATAAGGGAAGTCTTTTTTGGGCTGGTTGACATCCTCTTGAAAGTAAGCACCCAAAAGACATGGGGGCATGGGACAGTTCTGGGCTGGGTGTAATGAAAGCTCCCCCCAAGTATATATTTGGCCTGGAGCTTTGCATGGGTGACCAGAATCTCAACCATAACCTGAAGTGAATGCCCCACCTTCAGTCTTGAGGTGTCTAATCTGCGGATGCTTTCATCCCTCCAGAGTGTCCTCACTGGGTCTCTGCCTGCCCGACACACAGTAGGAAATCAATAAATGTTGGGTTCCTCTCTTGCCTCTTTCCTTTCCGGACACTTACACTCTAGGCTCAAGACCTATCCATAGGCCCCTGTCCATACCAGGCCATGACCAGGGCAGGTGGGCCCTGAGCTCCAGGAAGAGTCAGGCAAAGGCTGCAGGGAGGAGCAGCCCCTTGGCCACGTGGAGGGAGGGGGCTGTTCTTCATTCTCTGCCACGAAAAAGCCCCATTGTGGGGTCTTTGAAGGAGAATATATTTATTTTGTTTCCTGAGCTGTGTGAACAGTGCTCTGTGTGGCTGGGGAGGGATTACGTCCCCCTCCTGGGTGATGTGATGTAAAAAGGCCCCATTCAGTCAGGGCTGGCTGCCCACCGGCAGCCCTAGACCCCTGAACTGTCCCTGGGGGCAGCCTGGTCTCCCTCTTTCTCCCTAAGGTAGGGGCTTGGGGCTGCGGGTGGGGGGTGGGACTGGGAGGCAGCCTTCTTAGGCCCAGTCCCTGAGCCCCCACCCCCTTCACCTTCAGGTGGGATCCCTCATGCTGGGCCCACCAAGGAGATGGGCCTGGGACGCAGGATTGCTGTTTGGTCCCTGTCTCACATCCTGGAAGGACTACACATTTCTACTTGACATGTTGCTATGGAGGAAGGTTTCACTCACGGTCACAGAGATTTGCTGAAGGCGGCCTTCACCATACAACTCCAAATCCATGCTCTGAATTTATGTTTATATAATTTCTATGATTATTTTGTGAACAACACAGCTATGTTGCATTATGTTTGGTGTGTGTGAGTGTGAGTGTGTGGGGGAGGGTTTTAATTTGTTCACAGAAAATGTTTTCAACACACCTTGATTTCTGTAACCCTGTTCTGGCATTTCTCTATTTTTTAGTACACTGGGAGCCTCAGTCCCTGGAAACGGACCTGAATTCTCTGGAGCCGAGGGCCCTTGGCAAAGGGATCCTGTATCTTGAGCGTGTCTGGACACGAGGGGTGAGGTGAGTGGGCAGGGTGCCTAAGTCCCCAGCGGTGTTGGGAGCAGTGGGTGGTAGGGCTGCCTCCCAGCCAGGAATCCTGCCAGTAGGCAGAGAGGCCAGGAAGAGGGTCCTTCCTCGAAATTGGCTGGTTCCCCAGGTGATCAGGCCGTGGGTAGGGAACATGAAGTTCAAGTCCTTGCTGGGCTGTTCCTGGCCTCTCCCGTTCTGCAGGCTCCCAGGTCAAGCATGCGCACTTGTGTGACCCCGAGTTTGAGGGGCAGAACCCAGAACCCCCAGCTGCCATGGGGTCTTATGTCAGCGAGAAGGTGGCTTACTGTCTCCTTCTGCCCAGTGGACTAGCCCTCTGCCTCTAGTTCCGGCTCTGTCTCTGCCTCACTGAGTGACCTTGGGAATTCGCTGAGCTTTGGCTTTCCCATCTGCACAGCGGGGGATTGCATGGGTTCGTCTCTGAGGGCCATCTCAGCTCCGATTTTCTGTAAGCCTTGGACACCGGATGCAGATATAAATGGGATCAGATGGAAAATCGCTACATGGGCACCAGGAAGGTCACATTGGGATGCTGGCAGCTCCAGGTGCCCCAACACAGCCTGAAAGGGGTTTTCTCCTGGCCATTTGCATCCATGCTCCTGGGAAGGTTCAGGATGTATGGCTAATGTACAGCCCTCCTCATTTCTTCTTCTCTTTGAAAAGAGCCGTACAGGAGGGCGTGATGCCAGCGTTTGGGGCACAGGTGGGTAGTGTAGAGAGGAGGCTAAGGAGGGAAGGCATTGGGAGTGTGCTGCACAGAAGGGGTTCTGCTCAGCCCTGGGAAGCCCTGAGCACCTAGGTGCCTCTTCTAAAATAGGGTCTGATTTCAGGTTATGGCCCAGTGTCAGGAGAGAGAGGGCTCACTCCCAGAGGAGCAAGATGGCTATTCGCTGTCCAGCAAGGACTTCTGGTGGGAAGGCATCTCCGTGTGTAGGGAAGCCTGGCACACGCTCTTGGCCTTGGTCTTGTACTCACGGCTAAAAGGAAGGTGAGGGGCTGTGGGTTCTGTGAGACGCCAGAATCACCCAGGTTGGGCATGGCTTGAACACCCGGTGAATGCATATGCCAGCAGCCTTAGCTGAAATGTGACATCACCCGGGCCTAGGGGAACAGGGCTCTGACTTCTCTGGAGTATGAGCTAGTCATCCCAGAGTGAGCTGGAGTGTTCTTGAAGGATGCAGGATGGATTCATGGATAGATGGATGGATCAAATCAAACCAGTCTAAGAGAGGCATCCCTAATGATCTTCTGTAGATGACCAACTTCTACAACAAGAGAGGAAAGTGAAATATTATCTCTATGTTTTGAGCCAGATGGACTAAGAGAATGGACGCTGGTCGGGGTTGTGGAAATAGTCCACAAGGGGGCGGTGGAGAGAGAGGTACCCTGGGAACCAAGAGAGGAGGACGTTTTCGAGACACCAATAACATCCAATCTTGTGGAGCTCAAAGAGCGGGAAAGCAAGCTGGATGTTCTCTTTGGTGGATCCTGGGAGAGCATTTAGCCCATTTTCGTTGGCAAGGGCTAAGGTGGGATTGTCTGTGCTCCTGGAAGACAGATGGGAATGCCTCTGGCTTCAGCCTCTTGCTTTGCAGAGGTAAAACATTATTTCTGTACAGCCAGCACATTCATCAATTACAGACATACTGCCTGCAGTGTCCAAGTAGGGTTCCAGCGGGATAGAGTTCCCCAAAAGGAGCATATGCTGTATTGCCTACCATCTTGTAATTTATGAGTGATGTCATGGTGCGTTGGGAAAAGCCCAACGCCCGAGGTCAGAAGATCTGGTTTCTGATCCTGCCTCTGATGCCAACCACGTGGATTTCCTTGGCCAGATCATTCAACTCCATGCACCAACGAAGTTACTTACCACCCCTTATCTGCTATTGCTGCTCACATTGAACAAATATATTACCTTGCATAGGGTGACTGCTCAGTAGATGTATTCGTTGAGGGGAGGGATGGGTGGATGGATGGCTGGCTGGGTGGGTGAACCAGGGGATGTGAACTCAAGCTTCCTGAGGTTCCTTCCATCTCCAGTCATTTATGACTATATATACATATTTTTTGTCATAAGCAGTGTTCTTCCAAAGTTGCTTAGAGTTGTCCCCTCTGGGCCAATTAGGCTTTTGTAGATTATTTAATTTAATCTCCTTAAGGGTAGAGACGGTGGCATTTATTGTCATAGCTCCAAAGCCTAACTTCTATGACCAGTAACAAGATCTTAGCAGATAAATGCTTAGCATTCATTGAATAAAAAAGTAAATCACTTCCAACTACACTTTGATCCCCTAGAAACAACTTTAAGGATACGTAGCATGTGGTTCTAATGGTAGACAACACGCCATCATGTTGCCAACAGATGAAGGATTATCCTGAGGACAGGACGCGATGTGTCCTGTGGCCAGTGTCTGGTGTGACTTCGGCATGCGGCTTTGTAACTTCAAGTTTGGGCTTGTCCTGACATCCGTCAGCTCATCAACACAGCATCAGGGCCAGGCCCCAGCCACAGGGGAAAAGGGAGGCTGACGACTTGGAGAGCGTCCAGAGGAAAGTGGCCAGGAGGGTGAAGGGTCTGGAAATGACTGTGAAGTGAGGCGTAATTAAAAGAACCAGGAAAATAAGGCCAGAAGAGATAGAGGCTTGATAGCCACTGAGAATATTTGAAAGGTTGTTACAAAGGGTGTCATCCCAGCCAGCTTCAGACTAGAGTAGTTTCATCCCTGCACGGACCTCCTGAGAACAGACCTGCCCCTGGTGGATGTCAATTTACAAGGAGGCCAATTTCAACTCCAGTTTAGAACTCCAGAGGCTTTTTCCCATCCAAGGTATAAGAACTTAGAATTGACCACCCAGTGAAGTAGAGAATGGGTGATAATTGCCAAGAATGAAGGACCAGAGATTGCCATAGGCTGGGTGGTTGCACGGGGTGACTTCTGAGGTCCCTTTCAGTGTGGAGATTCCAGGATCCTAGAGAATTTCACACTGGGGGAAAGAGAAAGCTCCTTGCTTTGTCAATTTAGAAACCGTCCTCTGGTCTTAGCTGTGGTTCATCTCATTCCTGGCTGGTGTCCTCTAAACACATTTCTCTATTTGGTGGCTTTGGCTTCTAGCTGAAATGACTATAAACCTCTCTCCTCTCTGTCTTTAAAAAAAAAAAAGAAAAAGGATAAAGAGATCTTTTTCTTTTCCGAATAAAGAGCTTAGGAGGTCTCAGGAAGACTGTACCTGAATGGAGGAATTCCATAAAAAATCATTCGATAATTAAACAAATAAAATGGCAAACCTCCAAGCCAAAATTACATGGCCAAATTCAGTTTGCCCAGCTGTCCAGAAAACAGGGCTTTGTCCGTCTGTCTTCAAGATCTCTTCAAGGATGATGGATTTGCCTGACCCAACATTGGACCCATTAAATTCAGATCTGGGGATGGGTAGGTGGGAAACACTCTGCTGCTCAGACCTCCTGAGGGCGGATGAAGAGGGAGAAGGGTGGTCTCCATGGCAACTCCGCCGGGAAGGGGGAGGAATGGGCAACCATGACAGACTCTCTTCACCTGGAGCCAAGCCTTCCAACGGCCACTCAGCCTGAGGTTTGTACATTGGGGGCCTCCTATCTGGTGGTTGGTGATGTCAGTGGAGCCTCTGATGGAGTGATTTTCTTGGAATTATGCAGAGTGTGGCCCGTAAAAAAGAAATTAATCTATCAGCTGCAGGGCCGAAAATAAAAGCTGATTCACAACCGCGTTATTTGTGACAATACCACGCCAACCAGAAGTGGCCCTCGGCTCCCCCACCCAGGGCTCTGTTGGGTTTTCTTTTCATAGTAGCATAAACTGTCAGAGTCAGAATGGCTCTCTGGGATCGTCCAACCCCCTCATTTTACAGATGAGGTTTCTTTTGAAGCTTAGTTCCAAGCGGGCTTGGCGTCCAACAGGAAAGCGTTAACATTTTCCAGAAGCAGCCCTCGCCTCCCAACGGAAGGTTACTTTAACATGTAAGTCCCCGGCTTGTTTCAGTTAGCTCTGGTGCTCTGGGCACAATTACTGGAAAATGGGTGAGTTGAGGGTTGAGGAAGTGATGTCACGGGGGACCCCAGGTAGAATCCGGGCGACGGTGACGACGGGAGGAGCAGCCTGCCAGCAGAGCCCTCCCTTGTGGGGTTAGCAATGGAGGGAGACGTGGGGTGCCGCTTCTGGAGCAGCTGGCTCTAGGTGGCAGCTGCGTGTCATCGGGGGCCACTCTGGGAGAGGCGCGTCAGTGACAAGGCTCTGGGAGAGGTGGGACCTCCTGGCTCCACCGTGCTGGGTAACAGACACAAGGGCACCGCCTACTGGCTGCAGAGATCAAGGGGGTCCCGGGTTGGATCCACTGCGGGCAAAGGAACTGTATGTAGCTCAATTTGCTCCAGGAGTTTGAGCTCTTAGAAGAGGAGCCTTTCTACCAGCCACATCCCCAACACCATCACTCCCTTCACCGGCCACCTGCTGAGTCTTGCCGAGAAACTAGGCTCTATTACACTGACCGGGTGTCACAGAGGAAGGGCTCAAATTGCCTGGAATCACGGGCTGTCGTCTATAAACCCACAGAAGACCCTGCCTGCATGGGTTTCTCATCCGTGTGTGCGTGCGTGTGTGTGTGTGTGTCTGCATCTGTGTGGGCGTGTGGTGGTTGGGGGGAAGGGAGGGTAGAAGGAGGGAGGTTGAGCTGTTGTGCTGACAATCGCAAGTCTGTTCTGAAGCCCAGAGGAAAAAATTAGTACCGACTAAAAGAAAGAAAATTTCAGGGTTTCCAAGAATACTTAAATAATTGCTGTGATTCCGGCCCTCAGATGGGTGGTTTGCTTGAGTAATGGCCTGGCACGAGTCCTTGACACCACACTTTGTCCTGGAGGCCAGGCTGGCTCTGTCCTGCCTGCAGGGGATATCCCAAGGGCCTGTGGTAGTCTGAGGGTCCTTGGTGGTGAGGCAAAGGGATGAAACTTAGGGCTCCAAGGTGAGGCGGCGAAGATGACTTTTCACCGAGGAAGGGCATGTCCACGGGCTTGTAGCGTATCAGACCTGCGGGGCCTTCTCTCAGGTGTGAATTCTCTACCCTGCAAATGCCTGAGCTATCTTATAACCCAAGCAGATCTCAGTGCCTAGAAGGAGGCTACAAATGTGCTTATTCCTTGGGGGCACCCTGATCTTGCATCCAGCCGCCCTGGGTTGAGCTGGAGGCTTGGTGCTGGCAGGATCCCTGAGCCTCTGCTTTAGCCATTGTGTCTGCGGAGGGGTTGATCGAGTTTTGTCTTTGCACATGGTTGTGATGGGATTGCATTTTCAGTCATGATTTGTTCAGGTGCCTCTTCCCTACATATGCCAAGACATCAGCTCCCTGGGAGAGAAGAGGGTCATTTCTGGAGCTTCTAGGGGTGGAAAAACGGGAGAAGCAGTGGGGCTGGATGCTAGATGCTGGGGGCCCGGGGTCTGGTCCCAGGTCTGCCATGAAGTGGCTGTGTCCTTTTGAGCAAGTCATTCAATCCCATCAAAAATGATGGGGGCAGGACTCAGCCTGTCCTCAAACCCGGAAGGTTATGACGCATTAGCCAGCGTTCATGAAATCCATTTGGGCAGAGTGATTCAAGCAGGCCTTTTCGGGGTGGGCTGCCCGGGAGCTCTGGGAATTGACTCTTCCCTTCCCTGGGGACTCCCACACCGGGGCTCAGCCACCTTTCCTTTCTGACCTTTGAAACACCACCCTGCCAGGAAAGTAGGGCTCTTGAGCCATTGTTGTAGCCCTGAGTAACCTGAGTGTTTTCAGGGGACCCTGCGTGCCCACTCTATACATTGCTTCATAGATGATCTCTCAAGGGTGGCCAAGGTAACTTCCTCTGTTGCTAGAACACACACACACACACACACACACACACACACACGCTAAATCTCCCTCGGAACACCCTCATTTCCCCTACGAGATGTCACTGTCAAGTTGAAATGGGTCACTCTTGTTTCTCAGGTTGTCCCTACTGATAACAGCTAGATACACAACCCGGTTGCAGTAGACGAGTATTTAGTGTTTGAGCTCAGGGTCCCTCTCTCACTTTTTGGAACAGCCCTTGTTGGATAGCTGCCATTTTCCTTTACTAGGGGACAATCCCAGAGGCTTCTGTGTAAGTGAATGTTGCTGTCCTGATGACAACTGAACCATGACTTCCCACTAAGTCCCGAACGCTTAATGTAGTACACAGGCTGTGAATGGCCTCTCCCTGCCAGATTCTGCACCTTGCTCTCCCTCTCTCTTTCTCTCTCTCTCTCCCTCCCCCAACATTGCCCAGTTCTCCCTGTCCTTTGCTCCCACTGCTCTGTTGTGGCAAGTGGCCCCCAATGGAGCCCCCGTTCAGGAGGGAACCCCTCATTTCCTCAGGATCCACACAACAGACCACAGTTAATTCTCTGGGACGTGTTTTCATCCAAATATTGAAGAATAAAACACCAATCCACCTTCCCCAAAGGTTTCTTTTTTTTTTTTTAAAGGTTTTATTTATTTATTTGACAGAGATAGAGACAGCCAGCGAGAGAGGGAACACAAGCAGGGGGAGTGGGAGAGGAAGAAGCAGGCTCATAGTGGAGGAGCCTCATGTGGGGCTCTCCCATAACGCCGGAATCACGCCCTGAGCCGAAGGCAGACGCTTAACCGCTGTGCCACCCAGGCGCCCCCCCCCCGAAGGTTTCAATAGTTATCTTCTGTTGGGTCATACAGTGGGGTCCCCAAAACTCCCTGAGTCACACAGGGAAGGCAGGACCATGATGATGCATGGGAGACATCACTGGGAGGATCCAGAGTCCTTGCCATGTCTCAGGAGGACTCTCCTGCCTACTTGCAGACCTCTGGCACTTGGGGCGGCATCACAAGGGGGAGCCCAGAGTATGAGCCCAAGACTCGGTTTACCCACAGCTGAGGGGAAGGTAGTACAGGGACAAGCTGACTTCTTCCTCCAAGGCAAGCTTCCTAGGATCCCTTGAATGTTCTGGGGTGGGTAATAGGAGGTCTACAAAGACCCTGTAACAGAATGCAGTATTTTGGGCACATGTGCATGCATATTTCTGGAATGAGGGTCCACGGTCATAGTCTCAAAGACATTTGAGAACAACAAAAGGTTAGGAGCTTCCAAGGGGGCCTTCTCATAACTGCCAGGGGAGCAACATTTCCCAGTGTTGCTGAACCAAACAGAGTAAGTCGGGGAACATGGGTTTAAGATTCTCTCTGAGTTGGCCATCGGGATCAATGACCTCCCTTAGTATCAGGAGAAGTGTATTCAGAAACATTTGGTAGCCTGACTGAGGATTTCATTTTCCCAGACTGTCTCCTTCCTGAACTACAAAATCTGAGCATCCCTAGGCTCAGGGACTTTCCAGTTTTCTCTACCTTACACCCCATCCTGGGTCACCCATCATTTCCCAGGGCGGGCTCCACATGCCACCAATCAAAGTGGGCTTTGTGGACTCGTGCTGTTACTGGTCCACAGTGAGGTTAGTACAGAGAGTGAGAGTAGGCATTTAGAAACTTTTATAGCAACTTGACATTGTCGAAAGATCCAAGAGAATGATCAGAGTCAGCAAATGTGGCTTGGAGTTGAGATTTGCCTAGGAGTGTGTTTGGTGGCACAGCTGCGATGATAGGAAAAGTAATTACCAGATTAAGGAGATTGGGCCAGAATGTGAATCCATGCACTGCTTCCCTTCATTGAGAATGTCTTGCCAAAAAAAAAAAAAGTAGCAAAACTAAACAGTAGGCTTAGTGAAGAGAGAAAAAGTGTGAAATACAGAAAGCTAATATGCTAAGCTGAAAATGATTGCCTTTACCATGGCTTAGTACGGGAGCTAGCTGCCAACAACTGTTGTCCCGTACAAAGTAAAATGGTCATGAAGGGGAAGGTCCTGTGGAAATATTCAAGCTATGGAACAAACTCTTGGAATTTCTGCAACGTAAGTTTGTCCTGAATTTTTAAAATATATCAATTGGACAACCAGATTTGCGTATTTATCCAATATCCTCAGTTATTTTTGATGACCTGAATACTTTCCTGCCAGGAAAGGACTGTGCCATGCTTTTTATTAAAATTTTTTTCATGTTATATCATTTTTACTAAATTAGCCATCCTGTGCACATATGTTGGATGAATCTTCCAGAAACTTTATTTTTTAAGCCATGTTATTATCCTTCTCAAAAATCTCAAACATTTTCAGAAAAGGTGGGAAATCCAAGCTTCTCCGTGTGACAATTAAGATCCCCTGTAACTGGGCACTGACTCGTGTTTCCAGCCTTAGTACTCGCTGCTTTCTTAAAAAATAAAAATTGTATATATTTAATGGGTAAACATAATCATTTGCTCCACAGATACATAGTGCATGATTACTATGATCAATCTATTTAGCATATCATCCCCTCCCAGTTACCTTTGTGTGTGTGTGTGTGTGTGTGTGTGTGTGTGTGTGTGGTGAGAGCACCTGAAATCTACTCTCTTAACAGATTTCCAAGATTCAATTCAGTTTTAACTCTAGTCACCATGCTGTACATTAGACCTCTGGACTTAATCATCCTATATAACTTTGACCAACATCTCCCATCACCTGCCCCTTTCTTTCTGTGTCTGGCTTATTTCATGTAGCCTAATGTCCTCCAAGTTCATCCATGTGGTTGCAAATGGCAGGGTCTCCTTTTGGGGGGCTGAATGATATCCTTGTATCTATGTATACGTGTGTATATAAATTTCTTTATCCATTCATCCATCAATGGACACTAAGGTTGTTTCCATATCACCATGCTCAAAGGACAAAAACAAAAAATTAGAAATTTGGAAAAAGTAGAATTTCTGCAGATTGTTATAATGCATTCCACAATTTGGGGTGCCTGGCTGGCTCAGTCAGTGGAGCATGCAACTCTTGATCTTGGCGTTGTAAGTTTGAGCTCCACGTTGGGTGTAGAAATGACTTAAAAAAATAAAACCTTAAAAAAAACGTGTTCCATAATTTAAAATATTTACCAACAAGGGAGTATATGCATACCTCGCTCCTGCGTATTTGTAAAAAGTTATCAGTTTACAGAACGATGAAACACTTTGAATTTTGAATAAATTGGAATGGAATGGAATTTTGCATTTGACTGGAAATTATTTTCCATCAAAAAAAAATCCATGCATAAAAAATTCATGGGTCCGGAATCCATTTTTTCATTGAAAGATTATTTAAGTTTGACTATAAATTTTCAGGATAATTGTTGAACCTGGCTACTGAAGAACTGAAGATGAATGTTTTAAACCTTCATCGCTTATCTTGCTTGGGATAAAAGTTAAAAAAATATATCCTGAGCTTGATGAAACTTTTAAAAATCTCTGTCCACCCCTATACTTCCGTAAGACTGCTTTCTGTACAATGGACTTTATTAAAACAAAACACAGAAACAGTTTAGAGGCGCATTGTCTCCCATGACTCCAATTGTCATGGATCCAACCTAAATATATAAGGTTTTTGTTCAAAATGTGTGTATTGGGGGATTAAGACGGGGAATGAAAACTCTCTAATTTGAAAGAGTGATACAGGAACACCCATCCACCCACTGTCTACATTCTTCAATTAACCCACATAATCCCTCCATCACGTATCTTTTTTTTAATGTACTTGAAACATCAGTGCACTTCACTCCAGCCCTAAATAGTTGAGCATTCCAGAGTTCAATATTTCTTCATGTTTCTTCTCTATTCTTTGAGGTAAAATTTCTATATAGCGATACACACGTCTTGGGAGTTCCAGTCAGTGAGGGTTGGGAAATGTGAAAACCTGCATGTTGCAAACCTATGAAAATTTGCAGCGATATCATCACCCCAGGAAGTTTCCTCACGCGCTAACCCGTACCCCAAGAGGCGATCAGATCACTCTTCTGATTTTTCTTCCCACCTTAGATTAGTCTAGCCTGTTCTGGAATCCCACAGTATACATTCTTTTGCGTCTGGCCTCTTTCACCCAGCATAGGTTTTTGAGACGCATCTATGTTGTATGTGTATGTATTTCATTTCCTTTTATGGCTGAGTAACATTCTATGTCTGAATATATCACCCTTTGTTGAGCTGTTTTCCTGTTGATTGACGTATCGGCTGTTGCCAGATTTTGACTTGCTGTGGACATTCTTGCACATGTCTTGTAGAATATGCTTTCCCCTCTGATGAGAGAATACCGAGGAGAGGAATTGTTGGCTCACAGAGTGGTTGTAGGTTCACCACCTTCGCTGGTGGGCCATCCAGCCACACATCGGCTCGCGCATTTCCTGTGACTTTCCATCTCAAGTGCACACTGATCCACGGACACTCTTAACCTTCCACATCCTATGGCTTTGATGCACACAATCTCGTGATGGCCACCTTGCTCCCACCTCAAAGCCCTGGCACAGCTCTTCCCTCTGGGACGTGATCACCTCTCTCTTGTCCTCCAGTTCTCAAATGACAAGTCACTTGCGTGGCGGGATCTTCTAAAAGCAGCAGTGTCCATCGTGCTCCATCCCGTGACCCTGTTTTTTCTTCTTCATTGTGCTCATCGCTGCTCAAAGTTATCTCATGAAAGTATTTAATAGGTTTGTGGAGCTGTTGTCTGACTCCCCCACTCGAGGGGGGCTCTGTGAGAATACGGGTCTGGCGTCTGCATTCACCACTGGGTTTCTGGGCCTCGAGCATTCCGTGGCACGGCATGGACCCCATAGATTTTGGTTGAATGGACAACTTGAAATCAGTAGTCATGGGGTTGGGGAGAGTATTCCTGCCACAGACACGCGCACACACACGCACGCACGCGCGCGCACACACACACAGTAATAATAATTATAATGAAAGAGGTGGGAGGAAATTTTGGAGGTGGTGTATTTGTACATGGCCTTGATGGTGGTGATGGCTTCATGGTGTATATTTATCTCGTTTGAATTGTATACGTTAAACATTTACAGCTTTTTACATGTCAGTTACACCTCAGTAAAGTGGTTTTAAAAACATAAAATAAAAATATAATTATGAACCCTACCATGGTAATATGGAACAGTGATTATAAACATTTAAAAAGACAAAATCGCATATTATGATCATAATATAAAAATAAGTTTTTATGTGGACTCAAATTACAAAGAAAAACATGATTTGATTACTAAAAAAAAAATCAATCAATCAATCAGTAATCATGGGGGTCTTGTCATCCAAGATAACACAGGCTCCCCTTCCATGTCCCATCATAAATGCTCGGGTCACCATTCAGCCCGACTCCCAGGGGCTTTGAGTCACTGACCTTCTAACATAAGCTGATTCATCAGGAGCCACCTCTGGCTGCCTGGCCAGCTCGGCACAGTCGGGGCTGTGAAAGGGGCCCTTGTCACATTTTACTGTGTGGTCATTCACTGGAATTGGCT
This sequence comes from Ailuropoda melanoleuca, assembly GCF_002007445.2. Classification (NCBI taxonomy): domain Eukaryota; kingdom Metazoa; phylum Chordata; class Mammalia; order Carnivora; family Ursidae; genus Ailuropoda; species Ailuropoda melanoleuca. Next base: position 6,673,831 of record NC_048226.1, read on the forward strand.
CGCCTGGCCAAGAATTTTAATTTTTTGAAAAAATTCAAACCATCCTGAAACACACAGGCCAAGTGTCCCAGAACAGGTAGGGGAAGGATGAATGTCTTCATTTGGGAGGCTTCCCAGGGAGACGGCAGAAGGCAGGAACCCACTCTGCCCCCTCTGAAGCCCTTTCAGACTTCCTACCCAAAGCACCCGGTGTATCAGTGCCCAGGGGATGGGGGTGGGGGGGTGGCGGGTGGGGAGCGCCCAGGAGGGGGTCCGAGGTGGTTAAGGGAGCAGGAGAGAGAGGGGAGGCCTCAGCTGCCCTGGGGAGCATCAGACGTCTGGCACGCTTGGCCCCTCCACATCATCAAGACTTGTTGAATGTTTGCTCCCTAAATATTTCATAAATCTGTCCCCACCCTCCACCCCTGAACAGCCTTTGCTCAAGGGCCATCATCCCTCACCTGGGCTGGGGAATTTGGGTGCCTCCAAACTGGTCACCCAGCTTCTCGGCTGGCATCTGTTCTGTTTTATTCCTAGCAGCCTGAGTGACAGTTCCAAAGTGGGCCTCTGATTGAGTGGCCCCTCCTTAGAACACGTCCCTGAGCTGCCATCTCTGACAGCTAAAATCTAACTTCTTCCCTGGGGTTCAGGCCCTTCCATGCCTGATGCTGCTGTGTCCTGCCCATCTGCTTCTCCTGCCACACCTCCCTTGCCGCTACCCTCTGTCTCATCTTAAGACCTACCTGTAGGACCCAGGAGCTTGCAGGGTCCTGCCCACACCATGTTGCTTCACAGTAGGGCAAAGCCTCAGAGTGTCCTTCTGGGAGCAACGGCAGATGGAGCTGGTAGAATCTAGGAAGGCTTCCTGGAGGTGGTGATTGGAAGCTAAGTCTTTAAGGGAAAGTTAGAGTTAACAAGACAAAGAAGAGGGGGAGGGGTTTTAGGATTCGATCCTTTGCTCCAGGATTTCATGGATCCTAACTGGCAAAGTTGATGTTTCTGCTGCTTGGGTGAGTTGGGGGGGGGGGGCGGGGGGGGGGCGGAGTGTGATGTGCAGAAATGGAAGGGAGAACAGAGCATGGCATGCTGGAGGCCAATCTTTTTGTCCACTAGGGTTGGGAAATGAGGCTTTGGGCTGGCACAAGGGAAGGAGTTGGAACCAAGACACTTCCATGAAGCCAGGACCGCATGGTCTGCAGCCTCAGAGCAGGGGGAGGCGAGGGAAAACCATGCCCACCAGTGAGAGGAAAGCAGAAGATTGCATATCTGCCTCCACATGAGTTTTGGATCTTTTTTAAGTCTCCACAGGAGAAATGAAAATGTCAAGTCTGCCCTTCTTGTGGATTGAGACCCAAAGATACGGGATCTCAGAGGTGCAGCCACTCCCAGCCTAAGAAATCATCAGAATTAGTGCCCAGCAGTCGACTGGCCTGGAGGGCCTTCAGCAGTGGGGAACAGATGCAGTTATTCTAGGCGAATGCTCCCCCAACCCAGGCCGTCGGGGGTTCTCACGGGAAAAAGGAGGCCTGCCAAAACGGGGTTTGATGATAAGATACGATTCACCCTGAGTGATGGCCAAGGGACTGGGGCTACAAGAACACCAACGAGCAGACACCAACCTGAAAGAGACAGCAAACAAATACACTTAGCAGATTTACACACTGGATAAAGACACTGTAAAAAAAAAAAAAAAAAGGAAGATTTGAAAGAGAACCATTGCGGGTTGAAGAGCACCCCCCTTCCCAAATTCATACCTTCTCTGAACCTCAGAAAGGGACCTTATTTGGAAAGAGGGCCTCTGCAGAGGTAATGAGTTAAGGATCTCGAGATGGAAATCACCCTGGATTGAGGGTGGGCCCTAAATCCAACAGGGGCAGGGAGGAGAAATCTGGATGCGCAGATGGAAGCAGAAACCGGGGTTCGACAGCCACACGCCAAGGGCTGCCAGGAGCTACAAGAGGCAAGGCAGGGCCCCCTACTGCCTGCAGAGAGAACCCACCTTGCCGTCTCCTTGATTCAGACCTACAGTCCGAGAACTAGAAGAGAATACGTTCTGGTTGTCTTAAACGACTGCGTTCATGGTAATTTGTGGCAGTTGCTCTAGGAAGCCGAGATGAATACGCAGAAAGGAAAGATCTAGTCTTTATCATATTTTTTAAAGTTTAGAGAAAAGTTCGCAGATCCCTGCTCTGGCGTATGGCGTCACCTGGACCCAAGGACCCCTCGTGCTAACCCGTAGCGCCCGGTGTGTGAGACCCACTGATCTAGAAAACGGGGAGTCAGTGGAGATGCCTACAGGAGCCGCCGAGGGAATGAAATTAGCAAAAGGCACGGAGGGACCGAGGCCAACTTGGGGGGACAGGCTGCACCTGTGGGGGGGACGGTCGAAAACCTAGTTGCAGAAATGCCTGCATAACATAAACTCATATTTATGAAACGGGGGAAAAAATCTACAGATCCCCCCTACAGACCCGTGCATCTATACGGACACGTAGGTCAAAACCTGACCTCAGAGCATGTGGAACAGGATGAAGGCTATGCAGTAGGTGCATGGCGGGGGCGTTACCTGGATGGAGGGGGGCGGGCGCTCCTGTGAGCGGCCGGGAAGGCGAGCCCGCCGGAGGGGAAAGGGAGCATATGTGATATGATCATATTCCTGTTTTATGCCCAATTATGCATGTAAAGAAGGAAAATACAGAAAAAAAAGCCAAGATGAAGAATGACAGGCAACATAAGGTAAAAGGCACAGAGAAGCTGCTCGGCTGCAGCCAGCCGCCGTCCTGAGGGAATGCGGGCCCGTGTCAGCAAATCTCCGGATGCTGCAAAAGAGGCTGGAAATTGGGATTTGCGTGCGAAATTGAAGCATTGAGCAGCTACCAAACACTTAAGGAGGAAATAACGCCAACTCTACATCATCTGTTCTGCAGAACACCGTGGAGGAGACCAGACACATCTGGGGCCACCCCCAGCACACACAGGTTTGCACCCCCTGACCTGGAGCCGAGCCAGCCTGCACGTGCCTTGGACCAAAGCGGGGCCGAGGCCTTCTGATTCGTCTTTGAGAAGGGAGGGGGAGCAGGAGGGACATGTACTGAGCGTGCCATGTGCCAGGCCCTCCGATAAGCCCTTTACATGCTTTAATTGATGTAATTGACACCGAGTAGGTATTAAGCCCATTGCACAGATGGGGAAACTGAGGTTCTGTTGAGTAACTTGCCTCGGATCATTCAGCTAATAAGTGTCTCCTCTGTGCCTCATGGTGTCCTTGTAATTCTGAGTGTCCCACCTCACCTTCACTCTCTCCTTGCACCTCTTCTGTTCTCCACCCCCACCATTAGGTCCCAGGCTCACTTCTTCCAGATCCAACAGGCAGGGCAGCTGGCAGGCAGGGCTTAGCCAAACCCAGGATGTGCCTTGATGGGGGCGCCATTCACCAACTTGTAGATAAGCATGGACAAGGGGCTGCTCTGGAAACTCAGGCGAACCTCTTGCTTTTTGGTTGGGTGGGTTAAAGCCCAGAGGGGGCACATGCCTTGCCCAGGGTCACACAGCTGGAAATCCCATGCCTCTCCTTCCCCAAGCCCTCCCTCTGGGGCATTATTAAATGGATCCAGAGCTGTCTTTAAGCCTCAGCTGGAAGTCACAGGGTGAATCCAGGGAGGTTGGTAGGGAAGAGACTGGGGGACAGACAGGGTGACCACCCCCCACCTCCATCACAGACAGCCCCCTGCACACCACCCCTGCCAGTGCCCACTAGAAGGCCAGGCAGCTCTAGGCCTCCACTATCAACTGGGGGCTGAAGGAACTCTGTGAGGCCTAGGCAGATTCTCAGGATTTGCTCTGTGTTTCTCTTTCCAGCTGCAGCTTTTCCCCAGGGTTTATTATTAGCAAAAATGACAAAGCCCCAAATGGCTGGAGGCTGGCTGCTGGCTCGGAGTGCTGGCCCTTAAGCCCTGCAGGCGCCTCTCGCCTCTCGGCAAATAGTTCCCTTGGAACCGGGCAGCTCTTCCTGAGGAGGCAGCAGGGCTGGGGGAGGCGCTCCAGTCCCCCCCCCCCAGGAGAAGGTCCCTGTGTGAGGCCCAGCTCCACCCCAGGCTGGTGGACTCTCTTGGGCAAATGGTCTCAGCAATGCCATGGAGTCTCCTGTCATGACTTGGAAACCCGGCAGGCCCTGGTTCTTCTCTCAGTTCGTTCCAGGCCCACTCACAGCACTGGGGATGTTGGTTACACTTCTGTATCATAAGGACGATGTGCATTCGTTCCTACACCATCCCTCCTGGATGATGAGACATCTATCTGCTGGGCTGACTCAGGGCCACTCGGACCCCAGAATCTACCCAGCCATCTCCACTCTGCTGCCCCCTCCTTGCCCCGTCCTGGCTACATCCTCGGGGCTACCACCTCGTGGAGGTCCAGCTACAGGTGTCCCCCTCTTTCAGATCCTGCCCTTAAAGGTGTGTGGGGGGGCTATGGTCACTCCATGCACTCCCCATTTCCTGGGATGCCCCGGAAGGGCCTCCCACATCAGCATCTGGGCACCACCTCATTGTTCACGTCCAACCCCCTCCTTCTCCCTGGATTGGAAGCTACTCATCAGTCTCCTGGGCCAGAAAAATCCTCACCCACATGAGCACCGCTCCTAGCCCTTTCCAGACTAGCACCCAGATGACAGCTTTGAAACTTAACATCAAGCATTTATAGTCTTTTATCCTGTGCTTCCTCCATGACACTCCCCCTTGGGGTTACGCTGGCTTTGTGTCTCCCTCCCCAGAGGAGTCAAGGTCATAAGGCAAAATCAGGGGGAAGTTTTCAGTGCCTACTTCACATAGCATCTTGTCACCGCTGTGTTGCTTTTACTTGGAGGTGTAACCCCGCTCACCCTTGAGCCTGTCCTCCTCCAGGTGGGGCTGTATCACCTCAGATGGCTGCTTTTTCTGCTGCTGGCTGTAGGGAGGAAAGGCCCAGACACACGTGTCTTCAGATCGATGTGGAAGAAGGCCGTGGGCTAAAGGCCATGGGCTCTGCAGCGTGTCCTGGGTCCCCATGCACTGCGCCTGCTGAAATGCTGGGTTCAGGGCCACAGCTCTGAGCTTCTTCTCTGGTGTTCCCACATCCTAGCCGTGCAATCTCAGGGAAGCACTTACATTCCCCGAGCCTTCGTTTTCTCATCTGTAAAATGGAGCTAGCAGTACAATCCCCTTTTCTGAAACCCCTCGAGGTCAGATGTGTTTCAAAAATCCGAATGTTCCAGCTCCACACAGGGAGTACGGTGCACGTACTCTATATTATGTTAACACCCCGACAGGGTCTGAAAGCACTTTCTCATCAAACACTTTAGTATTTCTTCAGCTGAACGTTTGAACATTCGCACTAAGTGAGATAAAGAAAGACTCTACGTTGCCCTGCGTCCGTTCAGGTCACATTTTGTTACCAAATGAATGTGTTCAAAGTTCTCTTTCAGCTTTCAGAGCCTTGCAGGTTTGGGGTTGTCAATAAGGATCGTACCATGCTGTGTCTCCGGGGATAGTGGCACATAGCATAAAGAGATAAAACACGTCCGTGGCTTTGAGGCCACGACGGACCCAGCTGTGAGGTTTGGGATAAAATAAGTCTCTTGAGAAGGCCAAGGGCAATGAGTGGGGAGCCTAATTCAGGAACGGCTGCACCATTCGCCCAGTATCTGAGCCATTGATTAAAAATCAACGGATCCTGATTGCCCCAAATTTGCCTCGAGCTTGGAAGCTGCCAAGCAGATGTTCGGCATTTCTGTTCCTCACCCACATTGGCATCTCCGTGAGCCCCTGCCGCGCCAATCGCACCTGCCCCCGCGCCAATCGCACCTGCCCCACCAGCCCACACCCAACATCCTGTCCCCGGGCTCTGAAAGGGCCCTGCCAGCCCCTGCAGCCTCCCTTTAAAGGTGTCTGCCTTGGGGCGCCTGCGTGGCTCAGGCAGTTGGGCGTCCAACTCTTGATTTTGGATCAGATCATGATCTCAGGGTCGTAAGGGGGAGCCCCCCACGTGGGGCTCTGCGCTCAGCATGGAGTCAGCTTGAGATTCTCTCTTTCCCTCTGCCCCTCCCCCACCTCTCCCTCTCTTAAAAAAAAATAGATAAGTACAATAAAGGTGTGTGCTTGCATGCATGCACAGTGTGTGTGTGTGTGTGTGTGTGTGTGTGTGTGTGTGTCCGTGCGCATTGCCGTGAGACCAAAGGCCCTATACAGTAACTGGTAGCCAGGAAAGAACCACAAGCCTCTTCCTCTCTAACTCCCAGCCACAAAGCCTCAGAGCACAGTGTCCTTTGCGTCACCAGGGGCAAAGGGGCCCGGCAAGCAGAGCCGTGGGTGAGGGGCCAGGGACGGACCCACCCACTGCCACTCATCTCTGTACTGGAATGAGGCATGCGTTCTTCATGTGGGGGCAGGCTGGGCAGATGGGGTGGGCAATTTTTTTTTATTTAATTGTTTCTAAAGATTTTATTTATTTGAGAGATAGCGTGAGAGAGAGAGAGCACGAGCAAGGGGGAGGAGCAGAGGGAGAGGGAAAAGCAGACTCCCTGCTGAGCAAGGAGCCCAATGCGGGACTCAATCCCAGGACCGCGGGATCATGACCTGGGCGGAAGGTAGACACTTCACCGACTGAGCCACCCAGGCGCCCCATGGTGGGCAAATCTTAAGCAAGACTGTACTGGCTTTTTACTACACATTTTATTCCACAAGTCTGGGAGCAAGCAATCTCACATTCTTCTATTTTCCTAAATCACATTGACTGCAACCCTGGGTCTGGCTTCCCAGAATGATGAGGAATTCCATCTCAGGCCATCCCCGGGTTCAGCAAGAGCCCTGTGGAGGAATGCGCTCGCGGGAGGTGCGCCCTGTCCAAGGGCTCGTGCTTTGTGGAGGTGGCTCTCCCTCCCGGGCTGATAGGGGTTAAGGGCCATTTGGCACAACTCCAAGGCGAGGTCCAGCCCCCTCACTTTGGAGCTCAAAAGAAAGTTTAGAGTTTAAAAAAGCCGCCCCCGCCCCCGTTCAGTCCAACCCTCTGGTCATAGAGAAGATACCACTGGACCCCAGGGAGGTGGCACGGCTTGCCTAGAGTTACCCGGTGTGTGGCAGAGTCAAAGAGAGGACCCGGATTTCCTGGCTCCCAGGCTGGCTCCGCTTCCACTGCCACACCCTGCTTACGACAAGGGTGGCAGCAGCATCCTCGGGGCTGGGACTAGGCCACATCCTCCCCAGTTCTGCCACAAACCAGTGCTGGGTGAGTCCGTTTCCTCGTCTCCAGGATGGGGGCAGGGCTGGTGCCAGGGACCCCCTGGTCCCCTCCAAACCCTGCCTCTTTCCCCGTGTCCTTAGGCTGTGCCCATCTTGGAGACTCAGCCTGGCAGGTGTGACCTGGCCTCCCTCTGCTTCTGTCTACCCTCTCTGCTTGTTTTCTTCTTGGCCTGCTAGGCTCCTGTTGATTGGTTGAATCCTTCCTGGTTCGACAGACCCTCCCTCCCCTCAACATTTGCCTGGCAGTAAGTCTATTTCTCTTTCATAAAATATGTTTTCTCGGTCACTTACCAGTAGTCAAACTCTCCAGTGATTCTTTTCAAAGACACAAATTGCTTACATGTGCCTCGGAAGTCGGAAGCCTCCCAGACTTCCCCGATCAGGCTCACTCCTGACTTTCCAGTTCAGGGTCCGGGTCAGTAGCCCTGATTCCCTCGTTCTGTTTGGGTAGCTCCTCTTTCCTTTAGCGTGTCCAGAGCCCCTTCTGCTGGGGGTGTGAGGGGCTGACCCCAAGCAGTGGGAACGACAATGGAAAGCGAGGGTAAGAGAGAGGCAGGCCTGGGGTCCACCACTGGACCCACAGTCGCATCTGCCTCTGACTGCAGTCACATGGCCCCAGAGCCCTGGTCCGTTACCCCTGGAAAAGAAACAGGGCTAGTGTGAATGGCAGAACCCCAGAAACCTGGTTTCGATTTCCAGGTCTGCCACAGGGTAACTTGTGACCATGGATCAGCCTCGTCCTAGCGCTGAGCCTGTTTCTCATTTATAAAATAAGCAGATTAGGGGCGCCTGGGTGGCTCCGTCGGTGAAGCGCCTGCCTTGGCTCAGGTCATGATCCCGGGGTCCTGGGATCAAGCCCTGCATTGGACTCCCTGCTCAGTGGGGAGTCTGCTTCCCCTCTACCCTTCCCCCCTGCTCATGATCTCACACTCTCTCAAATGAATACATAAAAATCTTTTTTTAAAAATAAAAAATATAAGCAGATTGGGATTCTGAGGCTGTGGTTCTTACATGGTGTTCCCTCGAGTGCTGGGTCTGGTGAGGTTCTCCTAAGGCCTGGCAGGGGTCGTGGAGGTTGCCAGGAGGGTGTTAGCCTCACCTACCCCTCCTCTAGCCAGAGCAGCCTGACGTGAATCAAGCTCCCACCCAAGATCTCCTTTGAAAATAAGGTTGGAAAGACTGGGAACAACCCCTGTGCTCCTCTTTCCGAGGCTGGTTAAGGAACTACGGAAGAGCCACGAGATGGAATACTACACAGCTGGACAAAATGAGGACCCCGGCAGAAGTAGATCTCCAGGATACATCAAGTAAAACCAGGAAGATACAGAAGGATATAGAGTATGCTGGGTTTTTTTAAAGATTTTATTTATTTATTTGATAGAGAGACAGCTAGCCAGAGAGGGAACACAAGCAGGGGGA
>NC_048226.1:6682602-6689669 GCF_002007445.2 Ailuropoda melanoleuca
TTTTTTTTAAGATTTATTTATTTCAGAGAGAAAGAGAGTGGGGGAGGGGCGGAGGGAGAGGGAGAACTCAACCAGACTCCCTGCTGAGCGTGGAGCCCAAGGTGGGGCTCATCTCACGACCCTGAGATCACGACCCCAGCCGAAATCAAGAGTCAGACGCTTGACCGACTGAGCCCCGCAGGCGCCCTGGAGAAGTGATTTTCTTCAAGCATGGGTACGATCCTCTCTCCTGATGCTGGGCAGCAGCGACCCGCAGCTCCCAGCCAGCCATGCAGCTGCAAGGGTGAGCAGCCGATGCACTGAGAACCCTTCTATGCCCATACAGCCATGCTGGTTTTCACTCTCAGGACACTGTTCAGTAAATTGCACGAGCTCGTCCCACTTCATTATAAAATAGGCTTTGTGTTAGATGACCCTGCCTAACTGTACACTGATCATGTAAGCATTCTGAGCATGTGTAAGGTAGGCGAGGCTAAGCTATGGTGTTCAGTGGGTTAAGTGTATTACATGCCTTTTCGTTCTATGGTATTTTCAATTTTTGATGGGGTTATCAGAATGTAACTCCATTGAAAGTTGGGGAAGATCTGCATAGCTTTTTATAGCATTTTGGCTTTGAGCCATGTAAATATATTACATTTTCAAGAAAATATCATTTAAATTTTAAAAATATACCAAGTGAGAAAAAAGAGTTAGAAGAAGATTCAGTTGGCCAGATAATTTCTACACTCCCTTGCAGCCTTGACTGAGCGGGCGGATGGAAGAGCTAAGAGGTGCCCACAAATGCCTGTCTCGAAAGGCAAAAGGGGAAGGGAGGGGCCTTGGGTCTAGAGGCCTGGGGAGGAGAAGCCGTGGCCCCAGGTCCACCTGCTGGAATGCCATGGCCTCTCCCCAGCCCTTTTGCACAGTCAATGGAGAAGGCCCCTGACACCCAAGCCTCCCACCCTATCCTTGCTCGCCAGCCTGCCCTGGGCTCCCTGTCTCCCGGGGTGGAGGCCAGCGGCTGCCCTCATCAGCTGGCCAGCCAGACCGGCCCCACCCTCTGGCCAGCAAGCCAGAAGCTCCTCCACGCAGGGCTGTCTCCAGCTGAGGCCAGCCCCAGACTGCGGCCTGAGCCGCGTCCAGAACAGAGAGCAGGGCACAGATGTTCCCATTCTCTGGCTCTGGACGAGCTTCTTGGAAAAATCACGGAGCCAGCCTTCCTCAATCCACCTTTGAGTGGCGAGAAGAGGGGCCCTTCTCTCCTGCGGCTGTGGGCACCTGGCTGCCCGCCCCAGGGGCCGGCCGCCGGCTGCCGATCCATGCGGCCCTTGTGTGCGGCTGGCTCCTGTCCGAAGGTCCCTGTAAGGAGGTGGGTGGGCTGAGAGGGGGCAGCAGAGGCTCCAATCAGCCCCTGTCTAAGGTCTGCGTTCATTCTGGCTTTTTCTGGCTGGCTCACCGACAGGAAGTGGTCTGGCTGAGATGGGCCTGCTGTGCAGGACCCCTGGGTGGGGCACTGCAGCGAGACTGAGACAGACATGAGTCCGGGACAGACTCCTGGACTCAGAGAAGAGGGGAGGGGCTCAGCGTTTATTGAGGAGCTATTATGTATGGAGCTTTGCAGTGAGACAGACTTGTGTTCAGATCCCTAATTTGTCAGGGTGAAGCTGTATGATCCTGAGCAAGTTCCATGATGTACCCTCTGAGCCTCAGTTTCGTCATCTATAAAATGGGGATGACAATAGTGATACCCCTGAAGATAAAATGAATGGGGTAATAAATCACCTAGTCAGATAGTGCCCTCTCCCTCTTGAGAAAAAGTGCAAGACCAATGCCAGGCAAGGTTTAAGCTCCTGAACCCAACTGCCTGGGTTCAAAGCCCAACTCTGCCCGCCTACTACTAGCTCTGTGATCTTGGGCCAGTTACTTAACCTCTCTGTGCCTGTGAAAACGGGGACAATGCATATGCCATCCAGAGGACTGCAGGGAGGAACAGTGAGTCCCCAGCAGTGCCTGGCGTGCAGTGAACACCGTACATGTTACCTCCCATAGCTGTTTTGTCCCCAACTGCCACACTGTGGCAAGTCCATGGGGACCCTGTTTTCACTGAACAAACATGCGAGCTCTGACCTGAGGGTCTCTCCTGGAACCAGGCTGGGCTGGTGAGGGTTCACCCCAGTTGGTCTTTCGTGGGTCTGCTACTGACCTGGGGTGGGAAGGGAGGGAAAGCTCAGTTCAACCCCAATCCCCTCACCCCGCGCCAACCACCATCTGTTTTTCATAAATCCCTCCAGTGGTTTGCCTGGGAAGGACAGTGAGTTTCCTTAGGCCACAAAGCCCTCCAAAACCACCCATCTGGGCAACCAGGCTGCTCGTGGGGTGGGCAGGTCCCTCCGGGCCTCCTTCCCACCCTCCATCTGGCCCTGACAAACCTTAGGGCCACCGCCGCTCTCTTCGTACTCCTGCCAAGGGAGGTCACTCCCCTTGTCTTGGCTGTAGCCTGCCCGCCCCTTGGGCTCCTGGCTGCCCACTGCTGCCCACAGCCCACCATCCCCCGGGGCCGCCTGATGACCGCGGTGGTCCAAGTCCACACTGATCCAGGGGCCAGTGGCCCCGAACCACTGGCCCACAAGAGCATTCTCGTTGCCAGCCTGGGACTGTTCTTTACGTGAACCCCTTACAAGGAAAAGTGTGTGGTTCTTTCTGGTGCCTCAGGCAGACAGAGGGGCTTCCAGATGATTTTTGGACCCCGGCAGAGCCTGGCAAGGCCCCAGATCCCTCGAGCATCTCTCTCACCCTCTGCCCCACTCCAATGGGGCATGGGCTCCCCAGCTTCCCTTCCCTCCCCCCCACAAACTTGGTTTAAGCTTTGTTCTTGGTATCAACCAGAACTTACCCAAACACAGGCACATAAAGACACAGTTTTCTGTATCTTCAAACAAATAGCAGGGCGGCCACCTTTACTATATTTCTATATTGAAATAAGCCCTGTATGTTATGCATGTATTATTATGGTCCCATTACAAGACAGAATGCAAAAGTCTGCACTCACTTTCAAGTAAGATACAAGGCTTCAAAGACAAACACTAAAGTATAGATCCACTAAGTAAGAGTAAGTAAGAGTTTTGTCTCTTCTGTTCAGTGATGTGTTTCCCATAACTGAGAAGAGGGCCCAGCCCCACAGCAAGTGTTTGTTGAATGAATATAACACAAGCAGGCAGCCCGAGGCTCCAGGCTGGACCTCCTGACCAGGACACCTTCCATCCCTTCTGCCTTTAGGGGAAATATTGGAGAATCACTGGGTCATGCATTATCTCATTTAATCCTCCTTACAACCCTCTGGCATTGTTCGATGGACATCTTGATTGAGGGAAAACCTGGAGCACCTGAACTGCCCCACCCCCATATTTGAGGATGTCCCCCCATGTGAGTCTTGGTGGGAAATGGGGTCTCACTCTCCATCAGAAGCTAAAAACCCAGGTCAGTCTTTGAGCTGCCCCCACAAGTGGGACTGGACACACCTAAGCGGCAGGTGGCACACAGATACAAGATCAGAGCAGAACGCCCTCTGCTGGGACCTGCAGTAGCATCTAGCGTGAGCCGGTGCCCCAGTGCCTGGACCAGCCTGCCCTTGGCTGAGCCCTGGCTGCCCCTCCTTCCCGGTCGGAGCCCGAGCTGAGCCTGGTCCCTCCCTGGCAATTCTCCAAGCTACCCAGCATCCTTCTAGCATCCGTGCTTAAGAGATGTTTTCTGCAGGTTGTAAGCAAGAACCTTGGTGTCAGGGCGCCTGGGTGGCTCAGTCGGTTACGCATCTGCCTTTGGCTCAGGACATGATTCCAGGGTCCTGGGATCAAGTCTGGAGTCAGGCTCTCTGGAAGTCTGCTTCTCCCTCTCCCTCTCCTTCTGCCCCTGCCCCCCCGCCCCGATTGTGCTCTCTCTCTCAAAATCTCTTTTAAAATCTAAAAAACAAAACAAAACAAAAAAACCTTGGTGTCATTATCCCCATTTGGGCGATGAGGAACCAGGCTTAGGGGGGCACTGACTGCGCATAGTACTTACTGTGTGACAGGCTGTGCTTAGTCCCATTTTGGAGGGCTAGACACATAAGGGAGCAGTTTCAGTAAAACGTGATGGGGGGTACCAGGCCCCCCCCACTGGAAGGTGGAGTGCCTGGGGCAGCAGGGGAGGCTTCATGGAGGAAGTGGCAAAGTTGAGACTCAAAGGGGGAGAAGAGGAGGAAATTTTCTAGGTGTGGGGTGTTCAGTGTATGGCGTGTTACTCTGCAGGCTGGAGCAAATGGTGCAGGGGGACCGTGGCAGAAGGGGAGGCAGGGGAGGGTGGAGGCCACTCACTGCCTTATGAATGAGTCTGGATTTTGGAGCCATCTTCCCAGTTCTAAGTAACAGAAATAGATTTGGGCTAATTTTAACAGAAAAGGGACTCCTTTGAAGAATATCCGGTAACTCACAGACCTGAAAGAAAAAAAAAAAAAAAGAAAGAAGAGAAAAAAGAAAAAGCCTTATGAATGAGATCTGGAAGAGAACAGGAGCTAGGAAGTGCCAGGAGTCTAGGTAGTGAGAACTTCCGGGTCATCAGGGGCTACCGCTGTTGCTGCTGCTGGAACCTGTGAGCAGGACCCCTGCAGCCTTGAGTCAAGCCACACGAGATTCAAAACTTTTGGAGAGGGGCGGCTGGGTGGCTCGTTGGTTTAGTGTCTGACTTCGGCTCTGGTCATGATCCCGGAGTTCTGGGATCAAGCCCCTTGTCGGGCTCTACACTCAGCGGGGAGTCTGCTTGTCCCTCTGCCTTTGCCCTTCCCCTCCCCTCTACTCCTGCTCTCTTTCTCCCTCCTTCTCTCAAATAAATACATAAAATCTTAAAAAAAAAAAAAAGTAGAAAGGAGTGAAACTAAGCGAGACTATAGGGAAGGGCCCAGTGGAAGAAAATTTACATAACCCAGGAGAGTGATGGTGTGGTCACGAGCTAAGGCAATGAAGATGCCAGTGAATGCAGGAGATGTTTGGAAAATGGAATCTTTAGCATTTGGAGAATGTTCGGACATGGAAGTGGAAGAGAGAAGGAGGGGCCGAGGTAAGCCCTGGTTTCTGGCTTACGTGACTGGGTGGATGGGTGGATGGATGGATGGAATCATGAAGCCTAGATAAAAATACACGAGAAAGGTAAAAGTAAAACCACCCAGGGAGTCTAAGCAGAGAGAGAAGTGGGCATGGCTGAGGAGGGAGAGCTGAAGGAAACACGGCTGTTGAAGGGGTGGGCAGAGAAAGAACCCCAGAGAAGTAGATAGCAGGCTGGAAAGAATCAGGAGAGGCTCATGTCCTAAAAAATCAGAGTTCCAGGATGGGATGGCCAGCACTGTCAAATGCTGCAGAGGATAAGCCCTGAAAATCAATCAGTCCATTGGATTTGACCATTTGAAGGCCATAGAGAGAGTTGGTTAGAGCTCTTCCAGCAAAGTCCTTAGGACAGAAGCCAGTGCATTGGAGAGGGAGAAGGAGAAGACGGTAAATCACGCTTCTCTGGGGGTAAGTCCTGGATGGGAGGGGAACGTGGGGTGTGGCAGTAGCTGGAGAGAAGCCCGGGGTCAAGGGACCATAGATGATGAGTGTGCAGGGGGCCCTTTACTACGTCTTGCCTTCTATCTGATGGATCATCCAAATATTGACCCTGAGTTCCAAAGGTGAGAAAATGGTTTTTAACACCCAACACAGGAATCATGATGACAGGGGATGACATCAGTTAGGTACATAGTAGAATATGTCTATTTGTTATCAGACAGTGTGAACAGTCCAGCTTGAGGGGGAGCTCAAAACAGGAAATAGAGACAAAAATGGTAAAGGGTCTTACGACCACCTGCACTCCCCACGGCTTCATCAGCCCATGGCCGAGAGGAGTACATTCATATTTCCAACTATTGCCATAGCTTGACTGGTTTCTCCTCCTCATTCTTTCAGTGGTTTTTTAATTTTATCTCTGTTGTCTGCTACAGGACCTGTAGTCAGGAAACCCATGTGGCTCTCTCATTTTTAACAAATTAAACCTAAATAGAATTTAATAACTCAGTCCCTCAGACCCACAGGCCACATTCCAAGTGCTCGGACACGGCATGTCGTGAGGGGGAACTGTNGCGGCATGTCGTGAGTGGGAACTGTAACAGACGGTGCAGAACGTTCCCATCACTGCAGGAATGAACTGGAGACACGCAACACGGGGGTGAATCTCTAAAATACCGTGCGGCGCGAAGGGCTGTCTACTGTTTGCTTCCAGTTACAGGACATTCTAGAACCAGCAAAACTACTCACGGAGGTAGACATTAGCACAGTGGTTGCTGGAGACGGGGTCTTCCTGGGAAGGGAGGATGAGGGAATTTTCTGGAACACTGAAAACGTTCACACGTCCAGAGGAGTGGGTTATCTGGATATATATGGGTATACGGGCGTTTGTCAAAACTCCTTGAGTCCTTGCTTCAGAGTAGAGTATTCCTGTGCAGAAGTCAGAAAGAAAAAAGGCAAATACTGGATGATCTCACTTCTCTGTGGAATCTAAAAAAAAGCCAAACTCACAGAATCAGAGACAGAAACGGTGGGGACCAGAGACTGAGGTGGGGAGGAGGTAGGAGGGAGGGAGGAGATGTTGGTCAAAGGGAGAAGGAAGGAAACACCTCTGGTTATAAGACAAGTAAGTTCTGCAGATCCAACGTACAGCATGGTGGCTGTTGGTCATGATGCTGAATTAAATACTTGATAGTTGCTCAGAGAGTGAGTCTGAAATGTTCTTGCCACAAAAGGTAACTATGGGAAGTGACGGATGTGTTAACTCGCCTTCTTGTGGTAATCACTCTGCAATACGTACCTGTGTCAAATCATCACGTCGTACACTTTACAACTTACACAATGTCGTGTGCGAATTAGATCTCAGTAAGGCTGGGAAAAAATAACATAAAATATTGTTCTTTACTTTGGGGATGCAATGCCTTCTCTTAGTTTTCTGAGAATGTTAATTACTTTTTTTTAAGTTTCCTTCTTGTATTGTGGTCTTTTTGTTTTGTGTTGTGCTTTAAAAAATTTATTTTT
>NC_048226.1:6689831-6705448 GCF_002007445.2 Ailuropoda melanoleuca
AAAAAATTTATTTTTAAGTCCTCCCCTCACCCAACGTGGAACTCGAACTCACACCCCTGAGATCAAGAGTCACGTGCTCTTGAGCCAGCCAGGCATCCCTCCTTGGGTTGTGGTTTATTCCTTCTTGCTTCTCACCTTCTGTTCATTTGGGCAACTTTCAGGTAGACACACTTTGTTCAAAGGCCTAGTGATCCGTCCTTTGCGGGCTCCACAGATTGCTGAGCAAGACGCTAAAGGCCTCACTGGGAGAGCTTTCTGGGAGTGGGAAGGGCTTGTTTGCTGACTGTGGGCCTCACTGTGGGGTAACGAGGCAGGGGTCCAGCTGGGTCACTGCGAGCCCCGACGGTAATATCTGTAGGTCTTTGCCATTGGCTCGGACAGTTTCCTCAGAGAGAAATCCTGACTGAAAGCATTTTGGGGGTAGAGTACAGAAAGGTGGACAGGCGTGAGCGGTGTCACTCTTCAGAATCTTCCCAGTCTAGAGCGTCTCTGGGTGCGCCTCCCTGGAGCCGAGGCCTCCTGTTTTCCACCAGGGCGAGTGCCTCGGGCAGGTGCTAGGGATTTCACTGCTCCGTACTCAGATTTCCACGCTACTCTCCAGTTTGCCACCTCCTGTTCCCTCCTGCCCATTGCTTCTCTACTCTTGTTCTCTTTTTTCCCTAACAGCTCTGTTGGGGTACACAACAAACTTCAGCATAAGGGGTGCGATTCGATCAAGTTGGGCATATCTATTGCTATGGATTGAGTGTTTGTGTCTCCCCAGAATTCCTGGCTGGAAACCTCCCATCCCCGATACGACAGTATCTGGAGGTGGGGCTTTCGGGAGGGGATTAGGTCATGAATGGGGAGCCCACCAGAATGGGGTTAGTGCCCTCATAAAATAGGCCACAGAGAACTGGCTCACCCCTTCTGCCACGTGAGGACACCGTGAGAACACTGCTGTCCCCGAACCAGACCCTGAATCTGCTGGCATCTTCATCTCGGACTTCCCAGCCTCCCGAACCATGAGACACAGATTTCGGTTGTTACAAGCCACTCCATAGACTAGAACCTGTACGTACAGTGAAACCCTCACCACAGTTGAGATAATGAACATATCTATCACCCCAGAAGCTCCTCCATGTCCCTTTTAATTCCTGCCTGTCACTTCTGCTTCCTCCTGTGCCCCGTCCTTAGGTGACCCCTGCTGTGTTGCTGTTACCATCGATTTAGTTTGCACTTTCTAGAACTTTATGTGATTAGAACCATACAGTGTGGACTCTTTCCTTGTCTGACTTCATCCGTTCAACATACTCATTCTGAGATTTATTTCGATCGTGTGTCCTCACAGTTCATTCATGTTTATCGTAGCTGGAAACCACAATTCGTTTACCCACTCACACGTTGATGGACATTTGGGTTGTTTCCAGGTTGGGGCTGCTACAAATAAAGCTACTATGAATGTTTGCGTACAAGTGTTTATTTTTCTTTTAAAGATTTTATTTATTTGTTTGAGAGAGAGAGCAAAGCAGGGGGAGCAGCAGACTCCCCGCTGAGCAGGGAGCCTGATGTGGGACTCTGGGACCAGGACCCTGGGATCTTGACCTGAGCCGAAGGCAGACGTTTAACAACTGAGCCACCCAGGCACCCCTGAATTCAAGTCTTTATATGGACAAAGACTTTCACTTCTTCCGGGTAAAGTCCGAGAAGGAGAATGACTGGGTCAAATGGTAGACGTGCACCTCTCAAAAGAACTTGCCAGACTGTTTCCCTCAAGGGGTCGTACCACTTGGTTTCCCCGCCAGTAGAGTACGAGACTTTGTGCTGCATCCTATCCAACACTTGGGACGGTGAGACTTTTACATCTCAGGCATTTTAATGGCTGTGTCCTGGTATCCTGTGTTTTTAATTTGCATTTCCCTGCTGACTGATAACGTTGTATGCTTCATGGTCTCATTGGCCATTTTTGTCTCTTGGTGGGGGAAGGGGAAGCATTCATTCCAATCTAGCCCGTTTTAAAATTGGGCTTTTAATAAGAATAAAATTCTGGGGTGCCTGGCTGGCTCAGTCAGTGGAGCATGCAACTCTTGATCTCGGGGTTGCGAGTTTGAACCCCATGTTGGGTGTAGAGAGGACTTAAAAGTAAAATCTTTAAAAAAAATTAAAATTCTTCTTGAGTTGCAAATGTTCTTTATATATTTTAGATACAAGTCCTTTGTCTGATATGTGTGTTGTTATTCTTTGTCTCTGGTAGATCTTTATGATGATTAAAGTTCCTAGGGGCGCCTGGGTGGCACAGCGGTTAAGCGTCTGCCTTCAACTCAGGGCGTGATCCTGGCGTTATGGGATCGAGCCCCACATCAGGCTCCTCCTATGAGCCTGCTTCTTCCTCTCCCACTCCCCCTGCTTGTGTTCCCTCCCTCGCTGGCTGTCTCTATCTCTGTCAAAGAAATAAATAAAATCTTAAAAAAATAAATAAATTTCCTATTTGGTCTTTTCCCATTAGCTGAGTTTTGCAGCCTTTGGCACAGGAGTGAATTTCCTCGGGTATCTCCATGTTCTTCCCTGCAAGCTCATCGTTGTCTTTCTTGGGAGCCATCAGCTGCCCTGGCCAGCTCTGTCTTTCTGGGGACAGGACACCAGTTCCCCTCACATACTCCTTCAGGTGAGCCGGGAGGAGGCCCACCTCAGAATGGAGTTTGCAGCAGCGCTGGGGTCATTACTCGCTGTCCCCTTGGGTCTCCCCACCTCCCTGCAACCCTGAGCCCTTACAGTTACGTTTCTACCGATGAGCGGCAACCATCCTCTTTCGTAGAAAGTCCCTCCCCTGCTGGGGTTAGGGTGATACCCCTGGCTCATTCTGTTCTCCTGCCTTCTAACAGTGATGGGATGAGCAATACTCTACCTCGGATCTGTGAGAGAAGGAGGACACAGCTAAAAAATCCTCTCTTGGCCCATGTGAGGCCGCCATCTTGTCTGAAACTTAAGCCCCTCCATGTTATTAATCCGGCCCATCTCTTCAACAGTGTATGTAAGTGAAGTTATCGCCAGCTGACATGATATTATATATTTATTTGCATTTTATCCATTTCCTGTACTAGAATGTAAGTTCCAGGAGGGCAGGAACCAAATGTTTTGTTTTCTCTTCTCTCCAGTGCCTAGAACAGTGCCTGGCACATACCAGGTACATACTAAATAATTGTTGACTGGAGTCTTAAAGCCGTCAGACTGACCGAGAGAGAGAGAGTGCACAGAGACAAGATGGTCGAGGCCCACGCCCTGAGGAACTACAGAGGAGTTGAGAGGAAACTTGCTCTAGAGAAGTTGAATTATGTGGAGAGATCTAATACGATGAGAACCTAAAGGTATCTTGCAGTCGCCGATATGGAGCTCACTGGTGATCTGATGAGAACTGTTTCCAGGGAGAGGTGGGAAGAGACGGCAGACTTGGGGTTTAGAGCAAATGAGAGGGGAGAAAAAGGAAAGAGGGGGTGGGGTATGGATGGTGTTCAAGATGCTTGGGGCAAAAAGCGTGCCTAGGACGATAGCTGGGAAGGCATAGAAGCAAGGGTTTCCTTTTGTTGGCTTTTAAACTGAGGGATGCTACAGCGAGGCTTGAAAATGCAAGTAATATTAGTTAAATTCCATTTTCCACTGCCTGGCCCTGAAGACCAGGACCCCTGAGGCCTGACCCCACTCTCCCCTTGGCCTGGGATGCTCTTGCTCTCCACATCAGCACGGGGCTTGTGCTGCCCCAGAAGGAGAAGAGATCGGGTGTGTCGTTCCCCTCCACGGGTGACGAATCCCAAGCATCTTTTCCCCTAAGATGAATTCAAGTCTCGAACCTAGTCCTGCATCCCTGCATGACTCTGGCCAAATACCTTCACGTCCCTGTGCCTCAGCTTCCTCATCAGGGCCCTTCACCTCATCCCCAGCGCCAAGGCGTTTGGAGGTGGGGCCTGTAGGAGGGCGTCAGGTCATGAGCGTGGGGCCTCAGGAAGCGGATCTGTGTCCTTAGAAGAGACACCAGAGAGGTGGCCTCTGTCTCCACCATGCGAGGACGCAACAAGAAGATGGCTGTCTGCACACCCAGAAGAGAGCCCTCACCAGATGTGAGATTGGCTGCCACCTGGAGCTTGGGCTTCCCAGCCTGAAGACCCGTGAGAAATAAAAGTCTGCTGTTTCAGCCACCCGGTCTGTGGGGTTCTGTCACAGCGGCCCAGACTGCAAAGACCCTGGAAGGACCCCACGAGGCTCCATGGATTGCGTTGGAACTTTTCATAGCTTAGGGGGCAGAGCCCACAGGGCTGGACAGAAGGTGCCTCGTTCTTGGAGGACTCAGACCCCCCCCGACCCTCGCCAGCACCCCCAGCCCCGCTCAGAGCCCTGGTGCCTCTTTGTTCGAGGCGATCTTTCATGGCACTTGGCGTCCTTGGCTCTGACCCTCGCAGTAGGCCCAGGGACAGATCGGGAACCAGACCCTCGGAGGGGCCCGGAAGCAGGCGAGCCGGGACTGGCCTCCAGCCCGCTACCCGCCAGGTCCTGCCCTTCCGGTGGCTGCACTGCAGTCCAGGCTCCTGGGCTTTCCTCACTGCAGAACAGTGCCAGCCTTGGTCTCTTGCTTCCAGCCTTTTCCCGTCCCTTAGAGGAAAGATGCTAGCTCACATTGAAAGAATTTTTCTTTTAATTCCGCCCCTCCTTTCTTTAGATTCCAGCTCATCCTGGGTGCGATGAGATCTGAACAGCCAGGCCCTACCTGCTCCCCCTTGGCCCGAGCTCTTCCTTCAGACCGAGGGTCTCGGGTGGGGGTCAGCCAAGCAAAGCTGCTGTAACCCCCATTGGAGGACACAGTGGCAGGGGGCCGGTTGCTGAGCAGGAACTGGCTGGCCAAGCTGAGGCTGTGTCCCATTCCCTCTGTCTGAGCCCTAAACCCTGGAGGACAGAACAAGAAAAATGAGGATATCCAGCCCTGAGCAAGGGACTAGCTCAGGGTCCTAAAACCGAGGTCCCGACCCGCATCCCCTGGGCCTCCTCCCCTTGCACCCCGGAACAGAGGCCAAGGGGTTCTGCCACCAAACACACAGCACATGGTTCGAAATCAGGGTGCTGGGGCCGGGCCAATGTTTGCCTGTTCCTACACGTCTCGGCAAAGCTACTCCAAACCCTCTCTTTCCCCTGCAGGAAAAGCATATGTTCTTTCCATATAGAGGAGAAATTGTTCCACGAGTGAGTAAGCCTCTTGGCGGCCGAGCCCGGCCCAGCCCACAGCACGCCGGGCAGGAAGCGGGCAGCCTTCTCACTGCTCTTGGAACCAGACTGGGCTGGCTCCTGACCCCCCAAGACAGCAGGCCTTTGGACGGGGCTGTGGTGGGGAGCAGAGGCTGGGCAAGTGCCCAAAGACAGCAGGCCAGGCCAGAGAAGTCTTTCCCTGAACAGAAGCACTTTCCTCCATCAGGCTGGGCCGGGCCAGGCTGGGGGAAGGAGGGCAGGAAGACTAGGGGGTCTGAGAAGGGTCGGAGAGCTCTCCAATCCCTTCAGTCCAGCAGCAAACCTGACTCAGGTACGCTCAGTGAGCGGGGCCTTTCTGAGACCGTCTTTCCCAGCCACCTCCAAATGCTCCTTGGTGCCTCGGGGTTAGGTGGCAAGAAGTGACCCCATCCTCAGTGTCTCTGTGCGTTCTGCCAGATCTGTGTGAACGTACAGGTCTTTCCCAAGTCAGCCCTGGGCTGGAGGATGCCACTTGTTCCCTTGTCCCAGTGGAGCCCTGGTACCCTTCCCACATTTTCCCCATCTAAGAATCCACTGAGAATGGGGCTGAGGGGAGTGGGCAGAGAAGGGATAGGCAGGCCGGGGGGTGGGGTGGGTGNGTGGGCAGAGAAGGGGGGGTGGGTGGGAGGTACAGAGGGGAAATGGGAGGGGCTCCACAGAAGGGAAACCATTGAAGAGATTGGGGGTGTATAACCTGGAAAGTCAAAGACTCGGGGTAGAGGTGAGAGACATGGCAGTAATCTGAAGGTGGGTGACAGGTCACTACATACAAGCAAGATTGGCTTTATCCTGGGTGGGAGTTCGTGGGGTAAGCCTGCACTTATAAATCAGGCGCCCCACCCCACCGAGCAGTGCTTTCAAGACAGTGAAGTCTCTGTCTTGGGACGTATCCAGGCCCCTGGTTGAAAGGAGTCAGGTTGGAGGTGGACTAGAGCTTAGGTCTCAAACTGGTGGCCGGTGGGCCAGACACAGTCCTGAAGATGTTGGCACTGGGCAGCATTTCTGCACGGCCACAATCAGCCAAGGCCGAGTGTCACCTGCCCCGTGCAGCTGCGCGTGCGTTCCCAGTATTGCACGGCCCATCAGGCCCGAGTCACTCCTTTATTTCCTGCACTGGTCCCTTAGGCATTTAGGCCTGTGAGCTTTGGAGAAGAGGCCCTGCCCACACTCACCCTTCTTCTTCTCTAGGCTCACCCTGTAAGCCCACCTGGGGCAGGAGGAGGCAGCAGGACCTTCCCGTGGGCTCAGGTGAGACAACATGTCATGGGCCAGGTAGCGCTTTCACCTGCTAGAAACCGCCACCTCTCCAAGCTCCTCGTCTGCCCTCCTGGAGCAGGCATTATGCTGGAATCTATCATGGTCTCTGGGGACTGGACCTTCCCACCCAGGACAGCGGAGTCCCTCTCCTGGCCTTCCTGCCCTTGAGCACAGATAACGCCTCCCCCCCCCGGAGTATTTAGGGTCTGGGAAGGGCACCCAGGGCAGGTGCACTGTGAACTGAGATAGAAGGGACAAAGTGAGGAAGGGCGCCCCCCAACCCCCAGCCCAGGAGGGCAGCGCAGGAGACAATACCAGCAGCAGTGGGTCTGAAGGAAGGTGGGGCAGGGTTGGGGAGGAGGGGACTGGAAACTAACGGGGGGGGGGAGCAAAGCGGGGCAGCCAAAGGGCTCCAGAAGGAGAGAACAGAAGGCAAGGCAATGCTAAGCCTAGCTCTGCCTTCTCCCTGTGTGCCTGGGGTGGAGCCCGACCTGCCCTTGCCAGGACTGAGGGCCGGAGAGCAGGAGGGAGAGGCCTCCCCGGGCAGGGAGATTCCACCTGAAGCCTGTATAGGCTGGGGCAGATTGCCGGGCCGTTTCACTTGCCTGGCCCCATCCGCTCCCACGGTAGCTATGGGAGTTGGGACCAATATTCCATTTGACAAATGAGGAGACTGAGGCAGAAGTTGTGCAAGGCCGAGTCTAGCCCCTGGATAAGAGCGGGGCTCCTGGGCATTCACCAGGCCCGGGCCACTGGGAGAGGGTCTGCTGATGACGACAGAACTCGTCTGTCCCAAAGCAGCCGCTCAGCAAACATTACCTTCCTCTCCTCCGTGCTTTACAAACTCATCGAATGACACCAACACTTGCAGGCACAACTCCAATTGCGCTGGGACCCACGGGGGTCGGGAGTCCAGTGGTGCAGCCCAGGGGCAGGCCTTTATTTTTATTATGATCAGTTGTGCCAGGTGCTGTTGGTGGGTCCCTACCCCCCACCAGCTGGGGCTGGGCATCTCCACCCTCTTCTTTGCCCACTTGATGGAAGGGGCACCTGCTCTCTCAGAGGTGAGACCTGTGAGCCAAGTCAGCCTGACTCTGAAGCTGGTGCTCTCCACTGGCTGCACAGAAGGTGTGGGGTCTCGCCGGTGGGGCCAGGGTGCACAGCACACGCCCCCACCCCGACCTGACCCGCACCTCACCGCCCACCCGGGAGGTGGGGTGGGTGCCTTCCCACTGCCGGTATCCATGCACCAGAGCCGGAAGGAAGCCGAAAGCTGGGTTAAAGCCTTCCTTGGGGGACTCCTTTGCTCTGGGAATCCTGGAATCACCCCTTTTCAACGTGGAAAAGCCCTTGGCCTGGGAATCCGAGAGCCGGAGCTCACCTTCCAGGCCGGGCTGGAATTCACTCTAGCTCAGTGGCTGAGGGAGGATGGCCTACAGGGTCCCTGCTGCAGCCCCGTGGCCATTTTTAAGGACACAGCCCCTCACACCTCATGCCCCCTAAGTGTTCCCAGGCGGGCTCTGCCTTCGAGGCCCCCAGGGACGGACAGACGGCCCAAGGGCACCACCTGGTGGCCAGTCTAAGCCAGGCAAGCAGCCGCGGAGGGCCAGGTCACAGCCCGGCAAGTCTGACGTCGGCAATGGGGCAGGAGAGAACTGAGGGAGCACCTCCCCACTCTCCCAGACGTGGGAGGGAGCCCCCCGGGGTTCCCAGAGGTCAGTGTGCAAGTGGGAGGCCCTGCCATTATAATGCAGTCTGAGTGAACAGCTCTCGAGTTTAGGGTCAGAGGGGCCTGGACTTGAATCCCTTGGGTCCTTAACCTCACCTCGAGTCCCTCATCTATGTAGTGGGGCTATTTAGGACCGTTTTCCGGGGCTGTGGACGTCTCTCAGCATGAGCTGGCAGCCGGGGGAGATGGCAGGGGGCAAGGCTGGACCGGCAGCAGGAGTCTACCCTAGCAGTGCTCGGACCGTAAGCCAGGGGCTCTCAACTGTGGCCGCCCCTTATAATGCCCTGATGCTTCGCTGTGGCTCTCCGAGCCTGGTCCTGGACCAGCAGCAGCAGCATCCCGGGGAACCTGTGAGAAATGCAGATTCTGGGGCTCCAGCCCAGACCTGCTGAGTTGGCAATTCTGGGGGTGGGGTCCAGCGCCCTCAAGGTGATGTTGATGCTCCGAGTGCGAGAACACTGTGCTTAGGGACGGGGGTTGCTTAAAAAGCATCTCAGGTGATCCCAATGTCTGGGCACCGGAATCACTTGCGGAGGTCCCGGCTGGAATCCGCTGCCTCCCCCCTCATGTAATTCTGGTTTAGAGGAATCCGGGCCCGGATTAAAATGACTACAGCTGATACTAATGAGCAGTCGATGCTCTAATGTGGACTCCTCCCCACACTCGACTCCTGCCCTCCCTTCGGGGGCCGGGCTCCCGCGGCGGAGGGCCGTGGCTCTCCCCGGGCCTCCTCGTCAGTGAGCGATGTAGACAGTAACCACGCGTTACTGACATCGGCTGGGGGCTTACGCTCTGACAGGCGTGGTGCTGGGGGCTTTGTGTGCGACATCTCGCAAGAACCCTATGAATTGTTAGAATTCCCCCATTTTGGGGGACATCTGGGTGGCTCAGTAGGTTAAGCGTCTGCCTTCAGCTCAGGTCATGACCCCAGGGTCCTGGGATGGAGCCCCACATCGGGCTCCCTGCTCAGGGGAAGAGCCTGCTTCTCCCTCTCCCTCTGCTGCTCCCCCTGCTTGTGCTCTCTCTGTCAAATATATAAAATCCTTAAAAAGAAAATTTCCCATTTTACAGATGGAGAAACGGAGGTACAGAGAAGTTAAAGAGAAGCTGAGTAACTCAACGCTAGCTACTAAATGGCAGAACCAAGACTCCAACCTAGTTCTGACTTCAAAATCCACTACCTCCGCTTGCTCATTTTACAAGAGGAGGGATGACTTGTCACCATGCTCTGTACCTCGGCTTCAGGGCTCCCCGGAGCCATGACACCCGTTTCAAGATGGCACGAACGGACCTCTGAGCCAGAGCGCCACTCCCGTGCGCGTAAATAAAACAGGAAAAGGGAGGCAGAGGCAAGGGTTTAGTTATGTGCCACCTAGGTTCCTCCACCTTCTTCTTGGATGCACAGGATTCAAGATTATTCAGGAAACCACCGCCCCCCAGCCCCCCAGCCCACCCCCGTCTTGATTGTCCACTAAGCTTCATGCAGACCATCACCCATCACCCTTACCCGGCTCCGAGAAAGGCAAGAGGAGTATCCAACGATGGAGTAGAAAAAATATAGAGCTATTTTACTACTAGAGACGCATTTCCCAAAAGCAAGGGGGTTGTTGTCTTGAAGGGACAAAGACTTTGGGGACATTCCTGCAGGAGTGGCCACCGGGAGCTCCAGTCCCGCTCGGGCAGGTGGGCAGCCCTCAGCGGGCTCGAATTCGCTGGGAAAGCAGGTAGAGCTCCATGGTCGCCCTGGCGTCCTCCACCGAGCTGTGTCCAAAGCCGCTGTTCTGCAGACACAGGTACAGTGTGGGGCTGAATGCAGAGACCCCATGTGGCCCAGGCCTTCCCCGCTCACACCCCGGGTTCCAGGGCCCTGAGGTGGGTCAGTGGTGAGTCTCCCCAGGCTTCTGATGGCCGGCACTCAGCAGGTGGCTGGGGCCGGCCTGGCTTCCGCTGTCCGCCCCGCCCCGGAGCTGGGGCCCTAGGTGCGTGGCCCCAGGCACAACTTCCAGCCTCTGGAGCACCGGGCTGTGCCCTCCAGGTGGGGACAGGGGGCGCTGCAGACCTGCTGTCAGACACAGGGAGCTCCAGGGCACCGGGCACATATTAAAAAAAAGGTCAGGGGCGCCTGGGTGGCACAGCGGTTCGGTTAAGCGTCTGCCTTCGGCTCAGGGCGTGATCCCGGTGTTATGGGATCAAGCCCCACATCAGGCTCCTCCACTATGAGCCTGCTTCTTCCTCTCCCACTCCCCCTGCTTGTGTTCCCTCTCTCGCTGGCTATCTCTCTCTGGCTGTCTCTATCTGTGTCAAATAAATAAATAAAATCTTTAAAAAAATAATAAAATAAATTAAAAAATTTAAAAAAGGTCAAAACGATGTTTCTGAAGTGCAACCTCAGTGAATCCAGGTGCTGACCATTCTGTCCTGGGTCCTGTGTGCCATGAGGCTAACAGAGGGACCCAAATTCAGGCCCCTTCCCTGCGACCCACACAACTTCCAGTCGCCTGGCCAAGGGGTGCCTCATACCTCAGGCTGGGGCTCCTGCTCTCCCCTCCCCACCCCCCTCCACGAAGACCCACCCTTCAGACTCATGCACACCTGCCCTCCTCCCCGCCCCCCTGTCCTTCATTCCAATACGCCACCATCCCTTCCGCCCAGAGTTGCTCAAGCACAGGGCCCAGCCCTGCTCAGCCATGCGTCTCCAGCACCCCGTCCAGCCTGGCGCAGAGTAGGTGCTGATAAATAGCTGTTGACCGGGAAGGCCCCCAGGTGGAGCTGCGACTGCTAGTGTCAGGCCCACTGCCCTCAGTCCTGCCACGTCGGTGATCTCCCAAGCACCAGCACCCGGGTGCCCTCGCCTGGGGCTTGCTGGAGACGACAGGTGCTGAGGAGTGGGGGGCCCCGGGAGCGACAGCATCCACGCCTGATGGGAGCTGTCAATACCTCCACTCCCTGCATTAATCTGGGGTCTGTGGGATTCCCCAGAGGCCCGCAGTGGGGTTCAACTCCAGTTATCCATGGAGTAACTGCCTTGAGTTTAAAAGCACACACAAGAAATCTTCATTGGGTGCCTTCCCTTCCCTGCCTCTCATCCTCACTCTCCCAGCACATCCTGGGGTCACCTCTTGAATAAGCCTCCTGCACTCTGGTCCTTGTCCCTGGCCGGGGGCCAGGGAAGCCCGAAGTCAGCACCCCTCCTTGCTGGCGAGCCCATGGCCTCTCAGGACTGGGGGGGGGGGGCAGGTGGAAGGCAGAGCATCTTTGGGGCCCAATGTGGGGGTTCTGGAGCCCCTGGGGGACGTGAGAGCCTTGTGGTGGGAAGGAGTCCCCCCGGAGCCCAGGGAAGGCAGGGGGTGCTCACCTGGATGCGGCGGCCGAGAAGGCGCTCGCTGAGCACCCGGAGGGACACCTGCTTGTGGGACAGCAGGTTGGCTTCCCACTGCAGCAGCTTGTCGGTGGACGTGTCGTAGACGGAGTAGTTGCTCATGTTCTCTTTCAGCGCCTGGAAGTCGTGCTTCAGGTCGTGGCCCACCACCAGCTTGCCTCTCAGCAGCTGCAGGATCTGGCCGGGAAGACACGCAGCCCACGCCTCACGCAGGGTCCTCCGCGCGGGTCTGGGGCAACCGGCAGGAGGCAGCCACTCCTCCACTTGCTGTGTGACTTTGAGCAAACTGTCCCCCCGCCCCCCCGCTCTGGGCTTCCCACTTATCCTCGAGAAAATGAGGAGACTAGACCGGGCCCCTCCTCACACTCAGTGGTTTAGGTCCTTGCCAAAGGCACGTCCCTGACTCCTTCCGTGTGATAGGAGTGGCTGCTGCTGAGCGTGTTCCACGTGCCACGCTAAGTACGTCACATATATTAGGTCACCTAATCCTTTCAACAACCCTCCTGCGGCGGGCACAACCCCGACCTCGCACAGATGCCCACGCCCTAAGCCCCAGAATCCGCGGCCGCATTGCCGGGCAGGGGGGAGTTCAAGTTGCCGACGGGCTTCAGGCAGAAGACTTCCCGACAAGGGCCGTCACCTGGATTACCCGCGTGGGCCCAACATAATCGCAAGGGCCCTTCTATGTGGGGGTCAGTGATTTGCCCTGAGGACTTGACAAGCAGCTGCTGGCCTGGATGAGGGAGGAAGGGGCTGGGCGTCAAGGAACAGGGCGGCCTCTAGAAGCTGGAAAAGGCAACGAAACGCACCCTTCCGCAGAGCTTCCAGAAAGGAACGCAGCCCTGGCCACACCTCGATTTCGGCCGTTGAGGCCCGTGGCAGACTTCTGAACTGTGGAACGGCGAGCTACCACGTGTGGTGCCTTCAACCACCCAGCTTATGGTTTGGTTACAGCGGCCATAGGAATCGAGCGGATTTCAAAACAAGTTTGTGGATCCCTTGGCACCTCCGCTCTCCAAAGATGGAGCCCAATCCCCCTCGCCTCCAGTGAACGTGGGCCAGCCTGTGTGACTTCTGACTTCTCTGGGGGCCAGTCCCCCAGCAGCCCTGAGCTACCCCGAAGCCACCTGCTGGAGACCCCGCAGGGAGGCGGAGAGCCGTGCCCGAGGGGCCCCGGCGCCAGCCACTGGATGGCTGGGCAAGCGGACCTCCCGATGATTCCGGCTCCGGGCCTGTGGGACGCCTGAGCCACCCAGCGGGACCCACCGGCCAAGCCCCGTCCAGATTGCAGGTGCACAAGCAAAGTAAATATTGACCTTGTTTGAACCACTATGTTTGGAGGTGATTTGCTAAGCACCATTAGATAAGTGGGACAGTCACAGAGCTAGTGAGTGACTTAGTGGCAGAGCCAGCCTTCAAAGCCAGCAGCAAAGCCACACTCAGGAGCAGGCCTGCTCCGGGCCTCCACCAGCCACACAGCCGAGCTTTGGGGAGCAAGCCCTAAAGTACCCTCACGAGTGCCCAAGCCCGCCGTCTTGCCTCTATCCTGACTCTTTTCCCACGGTGGCCCTGTGGACAGCATCCTACCTTGGGCCACATGGGCCACTCCCCCTTTTATACCTTGGCTGGGGCATTGGAGAGGATGCGAGGGGGTCTTGGGTGGAGCTGCGTCAGGCCCTTGCTGGAGGGGCAGCTTGGCGCTCAGGCCCCCCTTTGGACAGGTTTCTAATAGTTTCTGCCCTGTCTTCTGTGCCTGGGGGAGACTTCTGACATGGCTAACACCCTCCCGTGTCCTGCTTCTGCATCTAGTGGCCTCCTGGGACATCACGTGGGCCATTACGTGCTCTCCCTTGGCCACCACAGGATCGCTGCGGCCACTCTACAGAAGGGGAAGCCAAGGCTCAGAGACATGAGGTGACTTGTCTGGGGGGGTCTGTCCATCTCCCGTCAGCAGGCAGTGTCACCAGCTCCCTCCCCCGTTCCCGTGGTTTCGTCGGTTTGTCGGGGCCACCGCTGGACAGAGCCCACAGTCAGCCTGGGGACTGGGGACGCTCGCTTGAGGAATGGAGCTGGGCTGGTCGGATGGACACGGGGCTGCTCACACTTGGGCTGCGGCATCCCCCGGTGAAGCCCCAGACATCTGGGATTCTGGATTCCGCATTTCTACAGCTGGTGCCGCTGCTGCTGATCAGGGCTCATGAGAGTGGGGAGGGCACAAGGCCTCAGCAGCAGCTTGAGTCCTGTGTGTGGAGGAAAGCGCAGCGGCCAGCACAGGGCCGAGCTGGGCAGCCGGCGGTCATGCACCTTTCTTGCTGACATCCTTTCACATTCCCGAACAATGTGGCCTGTTTTCCCCCGAGAAGCTGGCTCAGGCCCAGTTCACACAGAGCCCTTGAGGGACTGTCTGCCATTCCAGAAAGGGCAGCCACGGGTCCCAGGCTCAAGAGGGCCGAGTCACTGGGAGGTGGATTCCTGGGAACTTAATCACTTCTGGAGCCCGAGGGTCCGGGGGCGGGGGGTAGGGGGCCTATGGTCAGCACCATGGGACTCACGATGAGACAAATAAAATACGAGGAGTGGACAAGCAGAAGGAAGAGGAAGCCGGGAAAAGAGAAGAATCTATTTGGCGGAGAGGTGCCAGCAACTTTTCAGGCCAAGGATGCTGGGCCCTGGGCAGGGAGAGACTGCTGGTCCTCACTGCGTGCTCTCAGACAGGTCCAAGACCACGTGTGGACTTCGGTTCCCCATGTGTAAGGTGAAGGCCGGGAGAGGTGAGGCTCCAGCAGCCCCTTCGCAGCCAGGGCACCACTGGCTTCCTGAGGCAGGGCTGGGAGGGAAGTGGGGGGCCTGCTGAACCCCAGGGACGGGGAGAAGGCGCCAGCTGGCGGAACCTCAGGGCTGCATGACCTGCTTTGGCTGTGCGGGACCTGCCCTGAGTCAGCGTCAGGAGGCAGGTGTGTCAAACACAGGGGGCAGAGTCTCAAATTCCTGGAGAGGGCAGAGTGGGCAGGTGGAAGGACAGTCACCCATCTGCTCTCATCATCAGCCCCGGGCCAGGGACTTTCCTCACCTCACCTGGGCACCCCTCAGCATGAGGATTCCGATTTCCCTGCCACAGAGGGGGGGACTGGGGGCCAGAGAGGTGGAAAGGCTTGCCCAGGGGACACAGCTGGTGACTTAAGAGCTGCAGTGAGGTGTCCGGATCTGCCTGACCCCATCCCTATCACTACAGTTGTCCTTGTCACCACCTGCTGAGAACCTAGTTCAGCATTAGTAATGTCAGAGTGAAGAGCGATGCTGGACCCCGGTCAGCTCTCAGTGAGGGTTTCCTGAAGCAGGAATGGGGCCCCTATGAGGCCAGAATCATCAGACCATCTTACCGACATGCAAAGGGGGACACAGAGTAGCGTGTACCCGTGTCCCATGGCAGGGGGGTGATGGCCAGTGGCAGGTGTCAGCCTCTAGCCTCATTCCACTGCATTCCTGCTCTTGTTCCAAGTATTCCTGAGATGTGTCTGATCAGAGAAATCACCTGGGGCCCTTGTTAAAAATCCAGAGGGCCAGGCCGTCCTGTCACCTTCCTGAGTGGCCCCAGTGCCCTTCTTCCTCCGGCCCCTGCCCTGCTCTGCAGGTGCGCCCGCCTTGTCTGTATCCCACAAAGCTGCTTCTGCTGGGGGAAACCTGGATGGTGACGTCATCCTCCTCCATCTGGCCAGGCCCCACAGACACCGGCCGAGTGGCAGGGCCTCCACAAGGCACTTGGCCCAGGCAAGGGCAGCTGTATGGGAAACAGCTGTAGGAGGCCTCACTTCTGCTGCATTTCCCTCCTAAATCGGGAGGCTTCATAGTATTCAGTTGGTTTGTTTGCCAACTAAAAATGTAATTATCCCTCCCCGAGGCCGGTCATGGGTAGGTGCTACTCAACAGACCGGGTTAACATTAAAAGAGCATTAACTTACAAAAATAAACTTTAAGCAATTAAAAATTACTGTTAGAAAAAAAAAA
>NC_048226.1:6713892-6721082 GCF_002007445.2 Ailuropoda melanoleuca
AAAAAAAAACACAAAAAACCCAGCATTAACCCACCAGGTGAGAGCCCTGAATCTGAACACCGAGTTGTAAGGACACTGTATGTCCTTAAGCAAGTCGCTGCCCCTCTCTGGACCTGTCTCCTCGTGGGTTCTCTCCCGCACTGACAGCCTGATTTGTGGGGCTCAACGTGGGCACTATCGATACTTCTTCAGTGTGTGTGGCCAGGGGAGGGGCTGTGTTGTGCATTATAGGATGGTTTAGCAACATCCCTGTCCTCTCCTTACTGGATGTCAGTACCCCTGCCCCATTTATGACAACCAGAAATGTCTCCAGATACTGCTAAATGTCCCTTAGGGGGCAAATCACTCCACATTAGGAACTGCTGCTCTAGATGACGGTCAGACCTAGAGGTTTCAGAAGGTAACAGGCAGTCACTTCCCACTATAAAAGTACTGTAACCACATTACAAAAAATAAAGAAGAGAGAAAGGAGTGGCGGGATCCCACGTACAATCTCAGCGCCCTATGACAGCAACCCTCCTGGGTGGATGGGGTGGGGCTTGGTGGCTCCCCAGAGCCCTGCTGGCTGCCATGGGCTGGTCTATGGCTCACCGTGACCGGGGCCCACTCGCCACTCTGGTCGGAGGAAGAGACAGGTGGGTGAGCAGCGTTTGAAAGTTGCCTGTGTGAAACCAAGGCCAGGTGAGCCCTAGACTCACCTGAGAGGGGTCACACAGCCCTGGGGGGTCGGATAAATGGCTGACAGGCTTCTTCCCTTTGAGAGCCCCCCCAACACATGTGGGGACCCGTGAGCCTGGTTTCTGACTTTGGGATTAGAACATATGGGTGATAGAGTGGGATTGAGCTGCATCTGTGCCCTTGTTCGTGAAAACATGACAGCTATTGCCTGTACCACATCTTCACGCACAGGCTGTGCCCGACACTGTCCCTTACACACACTGGACACTTAGCATTCAGCAAGCACTTTTATACACGTTGATCATGGGATCTCACGATCCCAGAGCAAATTCTGGAGTCCGAAATTCGATCTCCTCTACCCCTTCCTTGGACAGCTTGCTCAGCCTTGCACCTCAGTTTGCTCATCTGTAAAATGGGGTAGTGATGCTGGTTAACCACCTCCCAGGACTCTTGTGGGAAGCAACGGCAGCGGTGTGTGGAAAGTGCTGAGAACAGAGCCAGGACACGGTGCTGGGTATACCCGCACTGCTTCCCCCACCCTGTGTCACCGATGCTCCCACCAAAGGGCACAGAGAAGTTTAGCCACAAGCCAGAGGACACAGACCCACATCCACGCACGTCTAACGACAAGACACTTGCCCCCTGGCCTCAGGCTGCGTGTGTACCACCACCTCTCGGCAGCAAAGGCCGGCAGAAGGACAGGGGCGGTTTTGTTCCACCCAGCTGCCAGAGCGCCTATATTTTGTGAAAATCAAGTCAACTCCAACCCCACAAACATTCTCAGGGTACCTTCCGTGCGCAAAGCACACCATCCAGTCTGGGGGAGGGATAAATCACATCGCACCACGTGGCGCTAGGCAGACCACGTGTGCGGACAGGCAAGCTTCAAGTACAGAGGCCACAGCAAGAACTAGAGGCCCCCACGCGGGGAGGTGGGGATGGCGGGCAGGGTGGGGAAGGGCATCACGGAGGACTCCTCTGGCCGGGGCCTGCCAGCGTGGTAGCAGATCGAAGGGCAGGGATGGGGGACGGGGGGAGAGTCGGGGTGCGGCTGGATGGTGGCTGAGCGAGGAGGGAAGGCGGGAAGGGCAGGTCGGGAGGGTTTGGAGGTCCGAGAGTGTTGTGCTGGGGGACCTTGGGCAATGGAGAGTCATGGGAGGTATTTGAACAGTGGAATGGGGAGGCTGTGATCTGAGCCAGGCCTGGGGAAATTTCTCTGGCATCAGGTGGGAGAGATTGAGAACAGGCATACCTGCTGTTCAGGCAGAAAACGAGAGCTGGAATCTAAGACTATGGTTCTCAAGGGAAGTCAGAAAGGGGGCTCGGACCTATCATCTGGGGTCTGCCCTTCTTTCTCCGTGGGCACAGTTAGTGACCAGCAGCCGTGGGCCCGCCACTGTGCTTCGGGCTACAGGCCACGTCACGGCATCCAACCTACACGAGGCCAGGGAGGAGGCATTAGCACCCCCTGTCACTGATGAGCAAACAGGTTCAGAAAGGTTCGAGAACTTGCCAAAGGTCACACAAACCAGTGAGTGACGGAGCAGGAGCAGGAAATGTAAACCCCAGATGTGGTTCAAAGGTCTGCCTGGTCTATAGATTCTTGGTTCCCTCTCTGAATGGTTTCTCAGTGCCTGCTCTGGGCAGGGCTCCGAGCTACACGCGGGAAGCCTGGGGCCTGGCACAATCTCCAGCTGAGGTCCAAAGCTTCTGCACCAAACCTGGACGGGGACCTAGGCGGCGCGATGCCCAGGCCAGCGGATGCGAGCAGCATTTCCCTGCTGCCTCCTCTCCCCCTGCTCTGGGCTCTCCTGCCCTTTCTGCCGCTCTGCCAGCGAGGGGGTGGGAGGCCGGGGAAAGGAAGGACGGAGACACACAGTCCACCTGACTGCTCAGTGGGGATCTGAATGTGGGGGGCTCCCGCCGTGTCCCTGGGTCTCCTGCTGACCCCTGAACAGCCAACCCACCTCTTCCTTATGTGCCTTCCCCTACTTGGTGACTCCCCTTTGGCCGCCTCCATCCTAACATTTTTTCCGGCCCAGTCCTCTGTTTGCTGATACCCCCCAGGGGGCTCTGACTCGCCCCCTACTGACATCTCTTTCCTCACTACCATCTAGCCTCCCCAGCACCCCCCATTCCAGTCTTCTCGAAACTTGGGCTTGATCCTGCCATGCTCTTGCTCAAGAATCTTCCATGGCTCTCTGGGGCCCACTGGGTTGCGGACACAGGCTCTGCCCACCCCTTGCAAATACCACCAGCCTCATGGAGTCTTTCCAGAGCCACACGGATGTACTGCAGCCCCAGCTCAGGGCTCCCCAGCCTCCTCTTACTACCTATAGGACAGTGCTGTCCAGTACACAGTAACATGAGCCACACATGTAATTTTTAAATCATCTAATCACCGTGTTTGAAAAGGTAAAAATAGGGGAAGTTAGTTTTAATATGCTTTATTGAACCTAATATTCCAAAATACTATCATTTTACCATGTAATTGATATAAAAAAACTATTGAGGTATTTTATGAATTTTTTAATACAAGTCTTTGCAATCCCGTGTGCGTTTTAACTTACAGCACATCACGGTTCGGACCAGCCACTTCTGGGGTGCTCACAGCTGCATGTGGCTCGGCGGGCCCCTATTGGATGCACAGTCCTAGAGGTCTGAGGCTGAGCTCCGAGTCCTGACCACCTTTGGTTATGGGAACCTCCGCGAGTAACTTAGTGTTATTGGTTGAATTGTGTGTGCCCTCCCCCAATTTATATGTTGAAATCCTAACCCCCAGCACCTCAAAACGTGACTTATTGGGAAATAAGGTCATTGCAGATGCAATTAGTAGAGGCCATCAGGGCCCTAAAACAACAGGACTGCCGTCCTTACAAACAGGCAACGGGGGCACAAAACACGCACACGACGAGAATACCATGCGAACAAGAAGGCAGAGATTGGGGTGACGCTTCTACGAGCCAAGACACACTCAGGACTGCCACGACCCCCAGACGCTGGGAGAGAGCCGCGCACGGACTCTCCCGCACAGCTGCGGAAGGAAGCAAGCCTGCCAACACCCTGAGCTCGGACTTCCAGCCTCCACGACCGCGGGACAATACACTTCTGTTGTTGGAGCCCCCGGTCTGTGGTACTTCAGTACAGTGGCCCAGCAAACAACACACTTAGTTCAAGCAGGCCTCCGTTTGCACATCTGTGATATGGGGCTAACAGACGATCGTGAACAGCTAACCTTTCTGGAGCCCTCATATAGGCACTCTCTCTAGACACTTGCGCAATCCTCACGATAATCCTGTGAAATTGCTACTGTTCTTACACCCAGTTTCTGTTCCAGAGGCCGCCTGAGCAACTTGTCCGAGGTAACTCAGCTGAGTCACCAGCCAGGTTTCAAGACTGGCCCTCTTAACTCTGGATTTACAGCTCCTGAGAACCCTCCTGGCGGCTGTCCCAGCAGGTGGGAGTGAGCCCTGGGGCACCTGTGCTCAGGAAACAGGAGGTATTGTTGTTTATATTTTGCGTGTATCTCCAGCGGCTGGAGCCCGGCACGCATGCGGTGTGTGCCGCTGAGACAAACCACGGTCCTCTGTGCTCCTCTGGGACTCCCCCCAAGCCCCAGCAGCCCAGACACTGATGAATTTACTTGTGTTTCTCAACTTTCCCAGAAGTGACTAACGCTGGTGCAAGAAGAGGTTGAGTTTGCTTTCCATCTAGTGATTCAGAGAAACAGAAACAGAAACTGGGGCCTGAACAAGTTATCACAATTAGGTGAGCCAGGAGGGTAGGAAATCTTGGGGCCACATACTGACCTTGAGCAGATGGAAGACCTACCGTGGGTCTGGGTGTAAGCTCTCCCCTCAGCCCAGGGGCTCCGGCCTGTTCTCCAAGACCAGGAGTCCCCCACCAAGGGACCAGCCAGTGAGAGCCCGTTTCCTCATTTCCTCCCGGGGCTGACCAGGGGCAGCCAAGGTAGAGAAAAGAATCCCACCATGGGGACCATCAGGTGGGACCCAGTTTCCCCATCACAAGGCCACCAAGGTGGACCGGATGCCCTGAAGCCTGCTCCCAGAAGTGAGTCTAGGCTGAGGGCAGGAGGCCTTTGCACAGATGCCCTCGTGCTCCCTCGCACAGAGGTGGGGGGAATCTGCCACATCTGGGGTCACAGGTCACAGATCTGGAGCCTGCGGAAGGTGCCAGGGAAGTGTGCACGTGTATGTGTGTGCAGGGGTCCGCGGCCTCCCCGCCGCCCCAGCCTGGCCGGTGGACGGCCCTCCACTCACCTTCCGCCTGGCCACGGCGAATGGCCTGGCCGCCTCCATGTGCCAAGGCGTGATCCCGCTGACCGGGGTCCTGTAATCAGTGATCTCCCCCTCGGGCCGGATGAACTCGTCGTAGAGCACAGTGCCGTGGACGTCCACGAGGCTGCAGCGAGCCAAGCCGCTCTCCCGGCCGGGCCCCAGCCCC
Source organism: Ailuropoda melanoleuca (assembly GCF_002007445.2). Lineage (NCBI taxonomy): Eukaryota > Metazoa > Chordata > Mammalia > Carnivora > Ursidae > Ailuropoda > Ailuropoda melanoleuca. The sequence goes on from NC_048226.1 coordinate 6,719,035, forward strand.
ACCATCTCGCAGTCCATGGCCACCACCTCCACGTTGCTTGCCATGCTTCACTGGGACCCTCAGACGTGCTGGAGAGGGCAGGCAGGCAGGGCATCGCTCAAGGGCCAGCCACGGGCCACCACCCCGCCAGCCTGTGCCCTCTGTCCTGTTTGTCATGAACACCACCCGGCAACAGGCAAAGCCGGCCTCTTCCCACCCCGCCCGGCTTCCCGAGCCTAGCGGTCTCAGGGCCTCAGGACCAGCAGGGCCCCCTGCTTCCATGCCCCCCAACCCCCACCGCCCCAGCTCGCACTCACCTGCCTGCCTCTGCTGCCTTCGGCTCACGTCTGCCTCTCTGGTGCCACTTCTCTGCTACTGCAGTCACTCTGAGCTGTGACTCATCTCTGACTTCACGCCGGGAATCCCGACCCTGTTTCAGTTTCTGGTTTGTTATCAGGTGAAGTCAGGGGCGCGGGAGGCCAGGCACATGGGCTGGGCTGCTGGCAGCCTCCCCGTCCTCGCCACTCGCCTTTACCCCTGTCCCCCGCCCCGCCGAGTGCTTGCGCTTGGAGCCCTCCCCTTCTCTGATAAAGCGGCTGATGAGAATCGAGTGGACTGCCACACCTTCCTTCCCTTTCTCACCCTCCGCCTGCCCCAAGAATAAACATCCCCAGGATTGGAGACCACAGAATGTCCCACAACTTCCGGGGCCACTACCAACCTGACACTCAGTGACGTCTCTTATGGGGGCAGCAGGAGCCGGCTCTTGGGACATTGAGGCTATTAATAGGGAGGGCATGAGAAGGTTGGGTGTGAGTGGGGCTACCTGCCCCCCACTCAGGGAAGTCGAGGAGGTCGGGAGGGAGCCCCTAGAGTCTCCATGCTTTGGGGTGTCTCAGAATCCACCATCTGTCTGCCGTCAAATGGCTCCGCCTCCAGCCGGGCTGACGCTGTTTGAGGAGTAGGAAAAGAAAGCCTGGAAGGAGCCCCCACCAGTCTAGCCACACTTCCTAGGGACTCCACCCGCTCCCAGGCTACTCTGACCTCTTACAATGGTGCCTGACACATGGAGAGCACTCGGTATTTATTGAATAGATGAATGAGTTACAGCTGCGACAAAAACAGAGCGAGCTTTCAGGGAGAAGCTGTCAGCACGGACGGCAGCGAGGCTCTTGCCTCCTGCTCCAGACCCACAAGGGCTAAGCTTCGAGTCGTGGGATCTGATTGCCCCCAGATGTCACCAAGATTTGTGACTTGGAAAGGAATTTCCCCAGGTCCCTGGTGCTCTCACCAAGTGATGTCTCACTGTAACAGACCTCAAACATAACATCAAGTCCTGAAATATGTCTAAAGGATAAGGCATTGTTTGTTGATTGTTGTTCAATTGGTTTGATTTTGAGATATGAGATTATTTGGGGTTCCCAACCTGAATGAGCAACTTTTGCTTGAATTCAGACTGTTTGGGGACTTTTTGTGGCTCAAATGCATAAAGGATTATGACTCTGATTTAGGGAGATGAAGCAAAATGTGTTTATGTGAATATCCATTGAAAAAGTAACCCCTGAAAGACCCAATGGAGGCGTTTCTGCTTCTACAACCCCCATAGGGACCCCACGGATCTCACCCCTTCACCTTGCTGGCCTCCTCGGGTCTCAGACAGAACATATGCCCACCCCTCCTGCTCTGTGCCCCGGAGTCCTGCTCTGTAGTCACCAGCCCCGCATTTCCCCTTTGCCCTGTCCCCACCTGTGCATCAGCTCCCGGGCCTTCCTGCCTCCACCTTATGCCCTGCTCCACACTGTCCTTCAAATCTGAAAATATTTCGTTTCCCCACATCTATCTCTTGCACTGTTTGGAACAGCAGTTGGCTACAGAACCTAGTCATTTCCTGTTGTGCAAAAATAAAAAGCAAACCTCAACTCCCATGCAGTTTCCAAGACCCCGTCACCTGCTCCAGTGGCCTTTTCAATATCATCTTGCATCACTGTACACACCTAAATCCGAGGCCTTTGTGATTCACACGGTGCCTCCTACAGACACGCCGCCACCCCCACCCCACCCCACCCCCC